>NW_026112891.1:0-55139 GCF_024323335.1 Lathyrus oleraceus
ATAGGGTTGATCTTTTGATGGTTACACATCTCTAACTCTCTCATTTTGTCACTCTATTCATCTGTGTTCTTCTTATTTCAATTTTATTCTTGCGTCACCAATGATTATGATAGGGTTTTTCGTATTATTTTGATGATTGAGATGTTTTTTAGGATTATAAGGATCTCAAATAATAAAGGTGGTGCTAATGTAACACTGGAAAATGATTGAGTTGGTTTCCTTTATAACATACGGTCCATTTTCATTTTCTTGTAATTATTCTATTTTCATTTTTCTTTTTCATTTCTTGTATTTTCTTTTTTTTCTTTTTTTCTTTTTCATTTTCTACTTATAATTAGTATTTTAGCATATTTTTTAATCTACATAACTTATGTTAATTGTTTAATTATCAGAATATAGAAGATGACATTTTATGTTCTTTAGGATATAAGTATATATTTAATAATTTTGATGTTCAATACATATCTTTCTAAACTAATTAATGTCAAGGTTTGTTACTCATTACATGTTTGATTGATTTATATAATTGAGGTTGTACTTAATATAAATATTTACTTTACAATACTTAATAGAAAAACTCTGGTTCATAATCACTTTTATTGTATAAAACAAAATAAAAAGGGTAAAAAATACGTACTGCTGAAAATTGTCATATTTTCCTTTTTTTTTTCTATCTTTTATGGTAATTTCTTTCTTATCTATCAAATGTACAAATCAAGTGATTTCTGATATAGGTTGATCTTTTGATGGTTACACATCTCTAACTCTCTCATTTTGTCACTCTATTCATCTGTGTTTCTTCTTATTTTCAATTTTATTCTTGCGTCACCAATGATTATGATAGGGTTTTTCGTATTATTTTGATGAGATTGAGATGTTGTTAGGATTATAAGGATCTCAAAATAATAAAGATGGTGCTAATGTAACACTGGAAAAATGAGTTTGGTTTCCTTTATAACATACGGTCACATTTTCATTTTTTGTAATTATTCTATTTTCATTTTTTCTTTTTCATTTTCTTGTAATTATTCTTTTTTTTCTTTTTTCTTTTTCATTTTCTACTTATAATTAGTATTTTAGCATATTTTTTAATCTACATAACTTATGTTAATTGTTTAATTATCAGAATATAGAAGATGACATTTTATGTTCTTTAGGATATAAGTATATATTTAATAAATTTTGATGTTCAATACATATCTTTCTAAACTAATTAATGTCAAGGTTTTTACTCATTACATGTTTGATTGATTTATATAATTGAGGTTGTACTTAATATAAATATTTACTTTACAATACTTAATAGAAATCTCTGGTTCATAATCACTTTATGATTGTATAAACAAAATAAAAGGGTAAAAAAATACGTACTGCTGAAAATTGTCATATTCCTTTTTTTTTTTTCTTTTATGAGTAATTTTCT
Source organism: Lathyrus oleraceus (assembly GCF_024323335.1). Classification (NCBI taxonomy): domain Eukaryota; kingdom Viridiplantae; phylum Streptophyta; class Magnoliopsida; order Fabales; family Fabaceae; genus Lathyrus; species Lathyrus oleraceus. The sequence goes on from NW_026112891.1 coordinate 1,424, forward strand.
TTCTTATCTATCAAATGTACAATCAAGTGATTTCTGATATAGGTTGATCTTTTGATGGTTACACATCTCTAACTCTCTCATTTTGTCACTCTATTCATCTGTGTTTCTTCTTATTTTCAATTTTATTCTTGCGTCACCAATGATTATGATAGGGTTTTCGTATTGTTTTTGATGAGATTGAGATGGTTGTTAGGATTATGAGGATCTCACAATAATAAGTTGGTGCTAATGTAACACTGGAAACATGATTGAGTTGGTTTCCTTTATAACATACGGTCTCATTTTCATTTTCTTGTAATTATTCTATTTTCTTTTTTTCTTTTTCATTTTCTTGTAATTATTCTTTTTTCTTTTTTCCTTTTCATTTTTTACATATAATTAGTATTTTGCATATTTTTTAATCCATAAACTTGTTAATTGTTTAATTATCAGAATATAGAAGATGACATTATGTTCTTAAGGATATAAGTATATATTTAATAAATTTTGATGTTCAATACATATCTTTCTAAACTAATTAATGTCAAGGTTTGTTACTCATTACATTTTGATTGATTTATATAATTGAGGTTGTACTTAATATAAATATTTACTTTACAATACTTAATAGAAACTCTGGTTCATAATCACTTTATGATTGTATAAACAAAATAAAAAGGGTAAAAAATACGTACTGCTGAAAAATTGTCATATTTCCTTTTTTTTCTATCTTTTATGAGTATTTTCTTTCTTATCTATCAAATGTACAAATCAAGTGATTTCTGATATAGGTTGATCTTTTGATGGTTACACATCTCTAACTCTCTCATTTTGTCACTCTATTCATCTGTTTTCTCTTATTTTCAATTTTATTCTTGCGTCACCAATGATTATGATAGGGTTTTCGTATTTTTTGATGAGATTGAGATGGTTTGTTAGGATTATAAGGATCTCAAAATAATAAAGATGGTGCTAATGTAACACTGGAAAAATGATTGAGTTGGTTTCCTTTATAACATACGGTCACATTTTCATTTTCTTGTAATTATTCTATTTTCATTTTTTCTTTTTTCATTTTCTTGTAATTATTCTTTTTTCTTTTTTTCTTTTTTCTTTTCTACTTATAATTAGTATTTTAGCATATTTTTTAATCTACATAACTTATGTTAATTGTTTAATTATCAGAATATAGAAGATGACATTTTATGTTCTTTAGGATATAAGTATATATTTAATTAATTTTGATGTTCAATACATATCTTTCTAAACTAATTAATGTCAAGGTTTTTAACTCATTACATGTTTGATTGATTTATATAATTGAGGTTGTACTTAAATAGAATATTTAGCTTACAATACTTAATAGAAATCTCTGGTTCATAATCACTTTATGATTGTATAAACAAAATAAAAAGGGTAAAAAAACATGTACTGCTGAAAAATTGTCATATTTCCTTTTTTTTCTATCTTTTATGAGTAGTTTTTTCTTTCTTATCTATCAAATGTACAAATCAAGTGATTTCTGATATAGGTTGATCTTTTGATGGTTACACATCTCTAACTCTCTCATTTTGTCACTCCATTCATCTGTGTTTCCTCTTATTTTAAATTTTATTCTTGCATCACCAATGATTATGATAGGGTTTTTCGTATTGTTTTGATGAGATTGAGATGTTTGTTAGGATTATGAGGATCTCACAATAATAAGGTGGTGCTAATGTAACACTGGAAACATGATTGAGTTGGTTTCCTTTATAACATACGGTCTCATTTTCATTTTCTTGTAATTATTCTATTTTCTTTTTTTCTTTTTCATTTTCTTGTAATTATTCTTTTTTCTTTTTTCCTTTTTCATTTTTTACATATAATTAGTATTTTTGCATATTTTTTAATCCATATACTTATGTTATTGTTTAATTATCAGAATATAGAAGATGACATTTTATGTTCTTAGGATATAAGTATATATTTAATTAATTTTGATGTTCAATACATATCTTTCTAAACTAATTAATGTCAAGGTTTTTACTCATTACATGTTTGATTGATTTATATAATTGAGGATGTACTTAATAGAAATATTTAGCTTACATTATTTAATAGAAATCTCTGGTTCATAATCACTTTATGATTGTATAAACAAAATACAAATGGTAAATAAAATATGTACTGCTGAAAAATTGTCATATTTCTCCTTTTTTTCTATCTTTTATGAGTAGTTTTCTTTCTTATCTATCAAATGTACAAATCAAGTGATTTCTGATATAGGTTGATCTTTTGATGGTTACACATCTCTAACTCTCTCATTTTGTCACTCTATTCATCTGTGTTTCTTCTTATTTTCAATTTTATTCTTGCGTCACCAATGATTATGATAGGGTTTTCGTATTATTTTGATGAGATTGAGATGGTTGTTAGGATTATGAGGATCTCAAAATAATAAAGATGGTGCTAATGTAACACTGGAAAAATGATTGAGTTGGTTTCCTTTATAACATACGGTCACATTTTCATTTTCTTGTAATTATTCTATTTTCATTTTTTCTTTTTCATTTTCTTGTAATTATTCTTTTTTCTTTTTTTTCTTTTTCATTTTCTACTTATAATTAGTATTTTAGCATATTTTTTAATCTACATAACTTATGTTAATTGTTTAATTATCAGAATATAGAAGATGACATTTTATGTTCTTTAGGATATAAGTATATATTAATAATTTTGATGTTCAATACATATCTTTCTAAACTAATTAATGTCAAGGTTTGTTACTCATTACATGTTTGATTGATTTATATAATTGAGGTTGTACTTAATATAAATATTTACTTACAATACTTAATAGAAATCTCTGGTTCATAATCACTTTATGATTGTATAAACAAAATAAAAAGGGTAAAAAAATACGTACTGCTGAAAAATTGTCATATTTTCCTTTTTTTCTATCTTTTATGAGTAATTTTCTTTCTTATCTATCAAATGTACAAATCAAGTGATTTCTGATATAGGTTGATCTTTTGATGGTTACACATCTCTAACTCTCTCATTTTGTCACTCTATTCATCTGTGTTTCTTCTTATTTTCAATTTTATTCTTGCGTCACCAATGATTATGATAGGGTTTTCGTATTATTTTGATGAGATTGAGATGGTTGTTAGGATTATAAGGATCTCAAATATAAAGATGGTGCTAATGTAACACTGGAAAAATGATTGAGTTGGTTTCCTTTATAACATACGGTCTCATTTTCATTTTCTTGTAATTATTCTATTTTCTTTTTTCTTTTTCATTTTCTTGTAATTATTCTTTTTTCTTTTTTTCTTTTTCATTTTCTACTTATAATTAGTATTTTAGCATATTTTTTAATCTACATAACTTATGTTAATTGTTTAATTATCAGAATATAGAAGATGACATTTTATGTTCTTTAGGATATAAGTATATTTAATAAATTTTGATGTTCAATACATATCTTTCTAAACTAATTAATGTCAAGGTTTGTTACTCATTACATGTTTGATTGATTTATATAATTGAGGTTGTACTTAATATAAATATTTACTTTACAATACTTAATAGAAAACTCTGGTTCATAATCACTTTATGATTGTATAAACAAAATAAAAAGGTAAAAAAATACGTACTGCTGAAAAATTGTCATATTTTCCTTTTTTTTCTATCTTTTATGAGTAATTTTCTTTCTTATCTATCAAATGTACAAATCAAGTGATTTCTGATATAGGTTGATCTTTTGATGGTTACACATCTCTAACTCTCTCATTTTGTCACTCTATTCATCTGTGTTTCTTCTTATTTTCAATTTTATTCTTGCGTCACCAATGATTATGATAGGGTTTTCGTATTATTTTGATGAGATTGAGATGGTTGTTAGGATTATAAGGATCTCAAATAATAAAGATGGTGCTAATGTAACACTGGAAAAATGATTGAGTTGGTTTCCTTTATAACATACGGTCACATTTTCATTTTCTTGTAATTATTCTATTTTCATTTTTTCTTTTTCATTTTCTTGTAATTATTCTTTTTTCTTTTTTTCTTTTTCATTTTCTACTTATAATTAGTATTTTAGCATATTTTTTAATCTACATAACTTATGTTAATTGTTTAATTATCAGAATATAGAAGATGACATTTTATGTTCTTTAGGATATAAGTATATATTTAATAAATTTTGATGTTCAATACATATCTTTCTAAACTAATTAATGTCAAGGTTTGTTACTCATTACATGTTTGATTGATTTATATAATTGAGGTTGTACTTAATATAAATATTTACTTTACAATACTTAATAGAAAACTCTGGTTCATAATCACTTTATGATTGTATAAACAAAATAAAAAGGGTAAAAAAATACGTACTGCTGAAAAATTGTCATATTTTCCTTTTTTTTTCTATCTTTTATGAGTAATTTTCTTTCTTATCTATCAAATGTACAAATCAAGTGATTTCTGATATAGGTTGATCTTTTGATGGTTACACATCTCTAACTCTCTCATTTTGTCACTCTATTCATCTGTGTTTCTTCTTATTTTCAATTTTATTCTTGCGTCACCAATGATTATGATAGGGTTTTCGTATTATTTTGATGAGATTGAGATGGTTGTTAGGATTATAAGGATCTCAAAATAATAAAGATGGTGCTAATGTAACACTGGAAAAATGATTGAGTTGGTTTCCTTTATAACATACGGTCACATTTTCATTTTCTTGTAATTATTCTATTTTCATTTTTTCTTTTTCATTTTCTTGTAATTATTCTTTTTTCTTTTTTTCTTTTTCATTTTCTACTTATAATTAGTATTTTAGCATATTTTTTATCTACATAACTTATGTTAATTGTTTAATTATCAGAATATAGAAGATGACATTTTATGTTCTTTAGGATATAAGTATATATTTAATAAATTTTGATGTTCAATACATATCTTTCTAAACTAATTAATGTCAAGGTTTGTTACTCATTACATGTTTGATTGATTTATATAATTGAGGTTGTACTTAATATAAATATTTACTTTACAATACTTAATAGAAAACTCTGGTTCATAATCACTTTATGATTGTATAAACAAAATAAAAAGGGTAAAAAATACGTACTGCTGAAAAATTGTCATATTTTCCTTTTTTTTCTATCTTTTATGAGTAATTTTCTTTCTTATCTATCAAATGTACAAATCAAGTGATTTCTGATATAGGTTGATCTTTTGATGGTTACACATCTCTAACTCTCTCATTTTGTCACTCTATTCATCTGTGTTTCTTCTTATTTTCAATTTTATTCTTGCGTCACCAATGATTATGATAGGGTTTTTCGTATTGTTTTGATGAGATTGAGATGTTTGTTAGGATTATGAGGATCTCACAATAATAAAGGTGGTGCTAATGTAACACTGGAAAATGATTGAGTTGGTTTCCTTTATAACATACGGTCTCATTTTCATTTTCTTGTAATTATTCTATTTTCTTTTTTCTTTTTCATTTTCTTGTAATTATTCTTTTTTCTTTTTTTCCTTTTCATTTTTTACTTATAATTAGTATTTTTGCATATTTTTTAATCCATATAACTTATGTTAATTGTTTAATTATCTGAATATAGAAGATGACATGTTATGTTCTTAAGGATATAAGTATGTATTTAATAAATTTTGATGTTCAATACATATCTTTCTAAACTAATTAATGTCAAGGTTTGTTACTCATTACATGTTTGATTGATTTATATAATTGAGGTTGTACTTAATATAAATATTTACTTTACAATACTTAATAGAAAACTCTGGTTCATAATCACTTTATGATTGTATAAACAAAATAAAAGGGTAAAAAATACGTACTGCTGAAAAATTGTCATATTTTCCTTTTTTTTCTATCTTTTATGAGTAGTTTTCTTTCTTATCTATCAAATGTACAAATCAAGTGATTTCTGATATAGGTTGATCTTTTGATGGTTACACATCTCTAACTCTCTCATTTTGTCACTCTATTCATCTGTGTTTCTTCTTATTTTCAATTTTATTCTTGCGTCACCAATGATTATGATAGGGTTTTCGTATTATTTTGATGAGATTGAGATGGTTGTTAGGATTATAAGGATCTCAAAATAATAAAGATGGTGCTAATGTAACACTGGAAAATGATTGAGTTGGTTTCCTTTATAACATACGGTCACATTTTCATTTTCTTGTAATTATTCTATTTTCATTTTTTCTTTTTCATTTTCTTGTAATTATTCTTTTTTCTTTTTTCTTTTTTCATTTTCTACTTATAATTAGTATTTTAGCATATTTTTTAATCTACATAACTTATGTTAATTGTTTAATTATCAGAATATAGAAGATGACATTTTATGTTCTTAGGATATAAGTATATATTTAATAATTTTGATGTTCAATACATATCTTTCTAAACTAATTAATGTCAAGGTTTTTACTCATTACATGTTTGATTGATTTATATAATTGAGGTTGTACTTAATATAAATATTTACTTTACAATATTTAATAGAAAACTCTGGTTCATAATCACTTTATGATTGTATAAACAAAATACAAAGGGTAAAAAAATACGTACTGCTGAAAAATTGTCATATTTCCTTTTTTTTCTATCTTTTATGAGTAATTTTCTTTCTTATCTATCAAATGTACAAATCAAGTGATTTCTGATATAGGTTGATCTTTTGATGGTTACACATCTCTAACTCTCTCATTTTGTCACTCTATTCATCTGTGTTTCTTCTTATTTTCAATTTTATTCTTGCGTCACCAATGATTATGATAGGGTTTTTCGTATTGTTTGGATGAGATTGAGATGTTTGTTAGGATTATAAGGATCTCAAAATAATAAAGATGGTGCTAATGTAACACTGGAAAAATGATTGAGTTGGTTTCCTTTATAACATACGGTCACATTTTCATTTTCTTGTAATTATTCTATTTTCATTTTTTCTTTTTCATTTTCTTGTAATTATTCTTTTTTCTTTTTTTCTTTTTCATTTTCTACTTATAATTAGTATTTTAGCATATTTTTTAATCTACATAACTTATGTTAATTGTTTAATTATCAGAATATAGAAGATGACATTTTATGTTCTTTAGGATATAAGTATATATTTAATAAATTTTGATGTTCAATACATATCTTTCTAAACTAATTAATGTCAAGGTTTGTTACTCATTACATGTTTGATTGATTTATATAATTGAGGTTGTACTTAATATAAATATTTACTTTACAATACTTAATAGAAAACTCTGGTTCATAATCACTTTATGATTGTATAAACAAAATAAAAAGGGTAAAAAAATACGTACTGCTGAAAAATTGTCATATTTTCCTTTTTTTTCTATCTTTTATGAGTAATTTTCTTTCTTATCTATGAAATGTACAAATCAAGTGATTTCTGATATAGGTTGATCTTTTGATGGTTACACATCTCTAACTCTCTCATTTTGTCACTCTATTCATCTGTGTTTCTTCTTATTTTCAATTTTATTCTTGCGTCACCAATGATTATGATAGGGTTTTTCGTATTGTTTTGATGAGATTGAGATGTTTGTTAGGATTATGAGGATCTCACAATAATAAAGGTGGTGCTAATGTAACACTGGAAACATGATTGAGTTGGTTTCCTTTATAACATACGGTCTCATTTTCATTTTCTTGTAATTATTCTATTTTCTTTTTTTCTTTTTCATTTTCTTGTAATTATTCTTTTTTCTTTTTTCCTTTTTCATTTTTTACATATAATTAGTATTTTTGCATATTTTTAATCTATATAACTTATGTTAATTGTTTAATTATCTGAATATAGAAGATGACATTTTATGTTCTTAAGGATATAAGTATGTATTTAATAAATTTTGATGTTCAATACATATCTTTCTAAACTAATTAATGTCAAGGTTTTTTACTCATTACATGTTTGATTGATTTATATAATTGAGGTTGTACTTAATATAAATATTTACTTTACAATACTTAATAGAAAACTCTGGTTCATAATCACTTTATGGTTGTATAAACAAAATAAAAAGGGTAAAAAAATACGTACTGCTGAAAAATTGTCATATTCTCCTTTTTTTTCTATCTTTTATGACTAGTTTTCTTTCTTATCTATCAAATGTACAAATCAAGTGATTTCTGATATAGGTTGATCTTTTGATGGTTACACATCTCTAACTCTCTCATTTTGTCACTCTATTCATCTGTGTTTCTTCTTATTTTCAATTTTATTCTTGCGTCACCAATGATTATGATAGGGTTTTCGTATTATTTTGATGAGATTGAGATGGTTGTTAGGATTATAAGGATCTCAAAATAATAAAGATGGTGCTAATGTAACACTGGAAAAATGATTGAGTTGGTTTCCTTTATAACATACGGTCACATTTTCATTTTCTTGTAATTATTCTATTTTCATTTTTTCTTTTTCATTTTCTTGTAATTATTCTTTTTTCTTTTTTTCTTTTTCATTTTCTACTTATAATTAGTATTTTAGCATATTTTTTAATCTACATAACTTATGTTAATTGTTTAATTATCAGAATATAGAAGATGACATTTTATGTTCTTTAGGATATAAGTATATATTTAATAAATTTTGATGTTCAATACATATCTTTCTAAACTAATTAATGTCAAGGTTTGTTACTCATTACATGTTTGATTGATTTATATAATTGAGGTTGTACTTAATATAAATATTTACTTTACAATACTTAATAGAAAACTCTGGTTCATAATCACTTTATGATTGTATAAACAAAATAAAAAGGGTAAAAAAATACGTACTGCTGAAAAATTGTCATATTTTCCTTTTTTTTCTATCTTTTATGAGTAATTTTCTTTCTTATCTATCAAATGTACAAATCAAGTGATTTCTGATATAGGTTGATCTTTTGATGGTTACACATCTCTAACTCTCTCATTTTGTCACTCTATTCATCTGTGTTTCTTCTTATTTTCAATTTTATTCTTGCGTCACCAATGATTATGATAGGGTTTTCGTATTATTTTGATGAGATTGAGATGGTTGTTAGGATTATAAGGATCTCAAAATAATAAAGATGGTGCTAATGTAACACTGGAAAAATGATTGAGTTGGTTTCCTTTATAACATACGGTCTCATTTTCATTTTCTTGTAATTATTCTATTTTCATTTTTTCTTTTTCATTTTCTTGTAATTATTCTTTTTTCTTTTTTTCTTTTTCATTTTCTACTTATAATTAGTATTTTAGCATATTTTTTAATCTACATAACTTATGTTAATTGTTTAATTATCAGAATATAGAAGATGACATTTTATGTTCTTTAGGATATAAGTATATATTTAATAAATTTTGATGTTCAATACATATCTTTCTAAACTAATTAATGTCAAGGTTTGTTACTCACTACATGTTTGATTGATTTATATAATTGAGGTTGTACTTAATATAAATATTTACTTTACAATACTTAATAGAAAACTCTGGTTCATAATCACTTTATGATTGTATAAACAAAATAAAAAGGGTAAAAAAATACGTACTGCTGAAAAATTGTCATATTTTCCTTTTTTTTCTATCTTTTATGAGTAATTTTCTTTCTTATCTATCAAATGTACAAATCAAGTGATTTCTGATATAGGTTGATCTTTTGATGGTTACACATCTCTAACTCTCTCATTTTGTCACTCTATTCATCTGTGTTTCTTCTTATTTTCAATTTTATTCTTGCGTCACCAATGATTATGATAGGGTTTTTCGTATTGTTTTGATGAGATTGAGATGTTTGTTAGGATTATGAGGATCTCAAAATAATAAAGATGGTGCTAATGTAACACTGGAAAAATGATTGAGTTGGTTTCCTTTATAACATACGGTCTCATTTTCATTTTCTTGTAATTATTCTATTTTCTTTTTTTCTTTTTCATTTTCTTGTAATTATTCTTTTTTCTTTTTTCTTTTTCATTTTCTACTTATAATTAGTATTTTAGCATATTTTTTAATCTACATAACTTATGTTAATTGTTTAATTATCAGAATATAGAAGATGACATTTTATGTTCTTTAGGATATAAGTATATATTTAATAAATTTTGATGTTCAATACATATCTTTCTAAACTAATTAATGTCAAGGTTTGTTACTCATTACATGTTTGATTGATTTATATAATTGAGGTTGTACTTAATATAAATATTTACTTTACAATACTTAATAGAAAACTCTGGTTCATAATCACTTTATGATTGTATAAACAAAATAAAAGGGTAAAAAAATACGTACTGCTGAAAAATTGTCATATTTTCCTTTTTTTTCTATCTTTTATGAGTAATTTTCTTTCTTATCTATCAAATGTACAAATCAAGTGATTTCTGATATAGGTTGATCTTTTGATGGTTACACATCTCTAACTCTCTCATTTTGTCACTCTATTCATCTGTGTTTCTTCTTATTTTCAATTTTATTCTTGCGTCACCAATGATTATGATAGGGTTTTCGTATTATTTTGATGAGATTGAGATGGTTGTTAGGATTATAAGGATCTCAAAATAATAAAGATGGTGCTAATGTAACACTGGAAAAATGATTGAGTTGGTTTCCTTTATAACATACGGTCACATTTTCATTTTCTTGTAATTATTCTATTTTCATTTTTTTCTTTTTCATTTTCTTGTAATTATTCTTTTTTCTTTTTTCCTTTTTCATTTTCTACTTATAATTAGTATTTTAGCATATTTTTTAATCTACATAACTTATGTTAATTGTTTAATTATCAGAATATAGAAGATGACATTTTATGTTCTTTAGGATATAAGTATATATTTAATAAATTTTGATGTTCAATACATATCTTTCTAAACTAATTAATGTCAAGGTTTGTTACTCATTACATGTTTGATTGATTTATATAATTGAGGTTGTACTTAATATAAATATTTACTTTACAATACTTAATAGAAAACTCTGGTTCATAATCACTTTATGATTGTATAAACAAAATAAAAGGGTAAAAAAATACGTACTGCTGAAAAATTGTCATATTTTCCTTTTTTTTCTATCTTTTATGAGTAATTTTCTTTCTTATCTATCAAATGTACAAATCAAGTGATTTCTGATATAGGTTGATCTTTTGATGGTTACACATCTCTAACTCTCTCATTTTGTCACTCTATTCATCTGTGTTTCTTCTTATTTTCAATTTTATTCTTGCGTCACCAATGATTATGATAGGGTTTTCGTATTATTTTGATGAGATTGAGATGGTTGTTAGGATTATAAGGATCTCAAAATAATAAAGATGGTGCTAATGTAACACTGGAAAAATGATTGAGTTGGTTTCCTTTATAACATACGGTCACATTTTCATTTTCTTGTAATTATTCTATTTTCATTTTTTCTTTTTCATTTTCTTGTAATTATTCTTTTTTCTTTTTTTCTTTTTCATTTTCTACTTATAATTAGTATTTTAGCATATTTTTTAATCTACATAACTTATGTTAATTGTTTAATTATCAGAATATAGAAGATGACATTTTATGTTCTTTAGGATATAAGTATATATTTAATAAATTTTGATGTTCAATACATATCTTTCTAAACTAATTAATGTCAAGGTTTGTTACTCATTACATGTTTGATTGATTTATATAATTGAGGTTGTACTTAATATAAATATTTACTTTACAATACTTAATAGAAAACTCTGGTTCATAATCACTTTATGATTGTATAAACAAAATAAAAAGGGTAAAAAAATACGTACTGCTGAAAAATTGTCATATTTTCCTTTTTTTTCTATCTTTTATGAGTAATTTTCTTTCTTATCTATCAAATGTACAAATCAAGTGATTTCTGATATAGGTTGATCTTTTGATGGTTACACATCTCTAACTCTCTCATTTTGTCACTCTATTCATCTGTGTTTCTTCTTATTTTCAATTTTATTCTTGCGTCACCAATGATTATGATAGGGTTTTCGTATTATTTTGATGAGATTGAGATGTTTGTTAGGATTATAAGGATCTCAAAATAATAAAGATGGTGCTAATGTAACACTGGAAAAATGATTGAGTTGGTTTCCTTTATAACATACGGTCTCATTTTCATTTTCTTGTAATTATTCTATTTTCATTTTTTCTTTTTCATTTTCTTGTAATTATTCTTTTTTCTTTTTTCTTTTTCATTTTCTACTTATAATTAGTATTTTAGCATATTTTTTAATCTACATAACTTATGTTAATTGTTTAATTATCAGAATATAGAAGATGACATTTTATGTTCTTTAGGATATAAGTATATATTTAATAAATTTTGATGTTCAATACATATCTTTCTAAACTAATTAATGTCAAGGTTTGTTACTCATTACATGTTTGATTGATTTATATAATTGAGGTTGTACTTAATATAAATATTTACTTTACAATACTTAATAGAAAACTCTGGTTCATAATCACTTTATGATTGTATAAACAAAATAAAAAGGGTAAAAAAATACGTACTGCTGAAAAATTGTCATATTTTCCTTTTTTTTCTATCTTTTATGAGTAATTTTCTTTCTTATCTATCAAATGTACAAATCAAGTGATTTCTGATATAGGTTGATCTTTTGATGGTTACACATCTCTAACTCTCTCATTTTGTCACTCTATTCATCTGTGTTTCTTCTTATTTTCAATTTTATTCTTGCGTCACCAATGATTATGATAGGGTTTTCGTATTATTTTGATGAGATTGAGATGGTTGTTAGGATTATAAGGATCTCAAAATAATAAAGATGGTGCTAATGTAACACTGGAAAAATGATTGAGTTGGTTTCCTTTATAACATACGGTCACATTTTCATTTTCTTGTAATTATTCTATTTTCATTTTTTCTTTTTCATTTTCTTGTAATTATTCTTTTTTTTTTTTCTTTTTCATTTTCTACTTATAATTAGTATTTTAGCATATTTTTTAATCTACATAACTTATGTTAATTGTTTAATTATCAGAATATAGAAGATGACATTTTATGTTCTTTAGGATATAAGTATATATTTAATAAATTTTGATGTTCAATACATATCTTTCTAAACTAATTAATGTCAAGGTTTGTTACTCATTACATGTTTGATTGATTTATATAATTGAGGTTGTACTTAATATAAATATTTACTTTACAATACTTAATAGAAAACTCTGGTTCATAATCACTTTATGATTGTATAAACAAAATAAAAAGGGTAAAAAAATACGTACTGCTGAAAAATTGTCATATTTTCCTTTTTTTTCTATCTTTTATGAGTAATTTTCTTTCTTATCTATCAAATGTACAAATCAAGTGATTTCTGATATAGGTTGATCTTTTGATGGTTACACATCTCTAACTCTCTCATTTTGTCACTCTATTCATCTGTGTTTCTTCTTATTTTCAATTTTATTCTTGCGTCACCAATGATTATGATAGGGTTTTCGTATTATTTTGATGAGATTGAGATGGTTGTTAGGATTATAAGGATCTCAAAATAATAAAGATGGTGCTAATGTAACACTGGAAAAATGATTGAGTTGGTTTCCTTTATAACATACGGTCACATTTTCATTTTCTTGTAATTATTCTATTTTCATTTTTTCTTTTTCATTTTCTTGTAATTATTCTTTTTTCTTTTTTTCTTTTTCATTTTCTACTTATAATTAGTATTTTAGCATATTTTTTAATCTACATAACTTATGTTAATTGTTTAATTATCAGAATATAGAAGATGACATTTTATGTTCTTTAGGATATAAGTATATATTTAATAAATTTTGATGTTCAATACATATCTTTCTAAACTAATTAATGTCAAGGTTTGTTACTCATTACATGTTTGATTGATTTATATAATTGAGGTTGTACTTAATATAAATATTTACTTTACAATACTTAATAGAAAACTCTGGTTCATAATCACTTTATGATTGTATAAACAAAATAAAAAGGGTAAAAAAATACGTACTGCTGAAAAATTGTCATATTTTCCTTTTTTTTCTATCTTTTATGAGTAATTTTCTTTCTTATCTATCAAATGTACAAATCAAGTGATTTCTGATATAGGTTGATCTTTTGATGGTTACACATCTCTAACTCTCTCATTTTGTCACTCTATTCATCTGTGTTTCTTCTTATTTTCAATTTTATTCTTGCGTCACCAATGATTATGATAGGGTTTTCGTATTGTTTTGATGAGATTGAGATGTTTGTTAGGATTATGAGGATCTCACAATAATAAAGATGGTGCTAATGTAACACTGGAAACATGATTGAGTTGGTTTCCTTTATAACATACGGTCTCATTTTCATTTTCTTGTAATTATTCTATTTTCTTTTTTTCTTTTTCATTTTCTTGTAATTATTCTTTTTTCTTTTTTCTTTTTCATTTTTTACTTATAATTAGTATTTTAGCATATTTTTTAATCTATATAACTTATGTTAATTGTTTAATTATCAGAATATAGAAGATGACATTTTATGTTCTTAAGGATATAAGTATATATTTAATAATTTTGATGTTCAATACATATCTTTCTAAACTAATTAATGTCAAGGTTTGTTACTCATTACATGTTTGATTGATTTATATAATTGAGGTTGTACTTAATATAAATATTTACTTTACAATACTTAATAGAAAACTCTGGTTCATAATCACTTTATGATTGTATAAACAAAATAAAAAGGGTAAAAAAATACGTACTGCTGAAAAATTGTCATATTTTCCTTTTTTTTCTATCTTTTATGAGTAATTTTCTTTCTTATCTATCAAATGTACAAATCAAGTGATTTCTGATATAGGTTGATCTTTTGATGGTTACACATCTCTAACTCTCTCATTTTGTCACTCTATTCATCTGTGTTTCTTCTTATTTTCAATTTTATTCTTGCGTCACCAATGATTATGATAGGGTTTTCGTATTATTTTGATGAGATTGAGATGGTTGTTAGGATTATAAGGATCTCAAAATAATAAAGATGGTGCTAATGTAACACTGGAAAAATGATTGAGTTGGTTTCCTTTATAACATACGGTCACATTTTCATTTTCTTGTAATTATTCTATTTTCATTTTTTCTTTTTCATTTTCTTGTAATTATTCTTTTTTCTTTTTTTCTTTTTCATTTTCTACTTATAATTAGTATTTTAGCATATTTTTTAATCTACATAACTTATGTTAATTGTTTAATTATCAGAATATAGAAGATGACATTTTATGTTCTTTAGGATATAAGTATATATTTAATAAATTTTGATGTTCAATACATATCTTTCTAAACTAATTAATGTCAAGGTTTGTTACTCATTACATGTTTGATTGATTTATATAATTGAGGTTGTACTTAATATAAATATTTACTTTACAATACTTAATAGAAAACTCTGGTTCATAATCACTTTATGATTGTATAAACAAAATAAAAAGGGTAAAAAAATACGTACTGCTGAAAAATTGTCATATTTTCCTTTTTTTTCTATCTTTTATGAGTAATTTTCTTTCTTATCTATCAAATGTACAAATCAAGTGATTTCTGATATAGGTTGATCTTTTGATGGTTACACATCTCTAACTCTCTCATTTTGTCACTCTATTCATCTGTGTTTCTTCTTATTTTCAATTTTATTCTTGCGTCACCAATGATTATGATAGGGTTTTTCGTATTGTTTTGATGAGATTGAGATGTTTGTTAGGATTATGAGGATCTCACAATAATAAAGGTGGTGCTAATGTAACACTGGAAAAATGATTGAGTTGGTTTCCTTTATAACATACGGTCTCATTTTCATTTTTTGTAATTATTCTATTTTCTTTTTTTCTTTTTCATTTTCTTGTAATTATTCTTTTTTCTTTTTTCCTTTTTCATTTTTTACATATAATTAGTATTTTTGCATATTTTTTAATCCATATAACTTATGTTAATTGTTTAATTATCTGAATATAGAAGATGACATGTTATGTTCTTAAGGATATAAGTATGTATTTAATAAATTTTGATGTTCAATACATATCTTTCTAAACTAATTAATGTCAAGGTTTGTTACTCATTACATGTTTGATTGATTTATATAATTGAGGTTGTACTTAATATAAATATTTACTTTACAATACTTAATAGAAAACTCTGGTTCATAATCACTTTATGGTTGTATAAACAAAATAAAAAGGGTAAAAAAATACGTACTGCTGAAAAATTGTCATATTTTCCTTTTTTTTCTATCTTTTATGAGTAATTTTCTTTCTTATCTATCAAATGTACAAATCAAGTGATTTCTGATATAGGTTGATCTTTTGATGGTTACACATCTCTAACTCTCTCATTTTGTCACTCTATTCATCTGTGTTTCTTCTTATTTTCAATTTTATTCTTGCGTCACCAATGATTATGATAGGGTTTTCGTATTATTTTGATGAGATTGAGATGGTTGTTAGGATTATAAGGATCTCAAAATAATAAAGATGGTGCTAATGTAACACTGGAAAAATGATTGAGTTGGTTTCCTTTATAACATACGGTCACATTTTCATTTTCTTGTAATTATTCTATTTTCATTTTTTCTTTTTCATTTTCTTGTAATTATTCTTTTTTCTTTTTTTCTTTTTCATTTTCTACTTATAATTAGTATTTTAGCATATTTTTTAATCTACATAACTTATGTTAATTGTTTAATTATCAGAATATAGAAGATGACATTTTATGTTCTTTAGGATATAAGTATATATTTAATAAATTTTGATGTTCAATACATATCTTTCTAAACTAATTAATGTCAAGGTTTGTTACTCATTACATGTTTGATTGATTTATATAATTGAGGTTGTACTTAATATAAATATTTACTTTACAATACTTAATAGAAAACTCTGGTTCATAATCACTTTATGATTGTATAAACAAAATAAAAAGGGTAAAAAAATACGTACTGCTGAAAAATTGTCATATTTTCCTTTTTTTTCTATCTTTTATGAGTAATTTTCTTTCTTATCTATCAAATGTACAAATCAAGTGATTTCTGATATAGGTTGATCTTTTGATGGTTACACATCTCTAACTCTCTCATTTTGTCACTCTATTCATCTGTGTTTCTTCTTATTTTCAATTTTATTCTTGCGTCACCAATGATTATGATAGGGTTTTCGTATTATTTTGATGAGATTGAGATGGTTGTTAGGATTATAAGGATCTCAAAATAATAAAGATGGTGCTAATGTAACACTGGAAAAATGATTGAGTTGGTTTCCTTTATAACATACGGTCACATTTTCATTTTCTTGTAATTATTCTATTTTCATTTTTTCTTTTTCATTTTCTTGTAATTATTCTTTTTTCTTTTTTTCTTTTTCATTTTCTACTTATAATTAGTATTTTAGCATATTTTTTAATCTACATAACTTATGTTAATTGTTTAATTATCAGAATATAGAAGATGACATTTTATGTTCTTTAGGATATAAGTATATATTTAATAAATTTTGATGTTCAATACATATCTTTCTAAACTAATTAATGTCAAGGTTTGTTACTCATTACATGTTTGATTGATTTATATAATTGAGGTTGTACTTAATATAAATATTTACTTTACAATACTTAATAGAAAACTCTGGTTCATAATCACTTTATGATTGTATAAACAAAATAAAAAGGGTAAAAAAATACGTACTGCTGAAAAATTGTCATATTTTCCTTTTTTTTCTATCTTTTATGAGTAATTTTCTTTCTTATCTATCAAATGTACAAATCAAGTGATTTCTGATATAGGTTGATCTTTTGATGGTTACACATCTCTAACTCTCTCATTTTGTCACTCTATTCATCTGTGTTTCTTCTTATTTTCAATTTTATTCTTGCGTCACCAATGATTATGATAGGGTTTTCGTATTATTTTGATGAGATTGAGATGGTTGTTAGGATTATAAGGATCTCAAAATAATAAAGATGGTGCTAATGTAACACTGGAAAAATGATTGAGTTGGTTTCCTTTATAACATACGGTCACATTTTCATTTTCTTGTAATTATTCTATTTTCTTTTTTTCTTTTTCATTTTCTTGTAATTATTCTTTTTTCTTTTTTTCTTTTTCATTTTCTACTTATAATTAGTATTTTAGCATATTTTTTAATCTACATAACTTATGTTAATTGTTTAATTATCAGAATATAGAAGATGACATTTTATGTTCTTTAGGATATAAGTATATATTTAATAAATTTTGATGTTCAATACATATCTTTCTAAACTAATTAATGTCAAGGTTTGTTACTCATTACATGTTTGATTGATTTATATAATTGAGGTTGTACTTAATATAAATATTTACTTTACAATACTTAATAGAAAACTCTGGTTCATAATCACTTTATGATTGTATAAACAAAATAAAAAGGGTAAAAAAATACGTACTGCTGAAAAATTGTCATATTTTCCTTTTTTTCTATCTTTTATGAGTAATTTTCTTTCTTATCTATCAAATGTACAAATCAAGTGATTTCTGATATAGGTTGATCTTTTGATGGTTACACATCTCTAACTCTCTCATTTTGTCACTCTATTCATCTGTGTTTCTTCTTATTTTCAATTTTATTCTTGCGTCACCAATGATTATGATAGGGTTTTCGTATTATTTTGATGAGATTGAGATGGTTGTTAGGATTATAAGGATCTCAAAATAATAAAGATGGTGCTAATGTAACACTGGAAAAATGATTGAGTTGGTTTCCTTTATAACATACGGTCACATTTTCATTTTCTTGTAATTATTCTATTTTCATTTTTTCTTTTTCATTTTCTTGTAATTATTCTTTTTTCTTTTTTTCTTTTTCATTTTCTACTTATAATTAGTATTTTAGCATATTTTTTAATCTACATAACTTATGTTAATTGTTTAATTATCAGAATATAGAAGATGACATTTTATGTTCTTTAGGATATAAGTATATATTTAATAAATTTTGATGTTCAATACATATCTTTCTAAACTAATTAATGTCAAGGTTTGTTACTCATTACATGTTTGATTGATTTATATAATTGAGGTTGTACTTAATATAAATATTTACTTTACAATACTTAATAGAAAACTCTGGTTCATAATCACTTTATGATTGTATAAACAAAATAAAAAGGGTAAAAAAATACGTACTGCTGAAAAATTGTCATATTTTCCTTTTTTTTCTATCTTTTATGAGTAATTTTCTTTCTTATCTATCAAATGTACAAATCAAGTGATTTCTGATATAGGTTGATCTTTTGATGGTTACACATCTCTAACTCTCTCATTTTGTCACTCTATTCATCTGTGTTTCTTCTTATTTTCAATTTTATTCTTGCGTCACCAATGATTATGATAGGGTTTTCGTATTATTTTGATGAGATTGAGATGGTTGTTAGGATTATAAGGATCTCAAAATAATAAAGATGGTGCTAATGTAACACTGGAAAAATGATTGAGTTGGTTTCCTTTATAACATACGGTCACATTTTCATTTTCTTGTAATTATTCTATTTTCATTTTTTCTTTTTCATTTTCTTGTAATTATTCTTTTTTCTTTTTTTCTTTTTCATTTTCTACTTATAATTAGTATTTTAGCATATTTTTTAATCTACATAACTTATGTTAATTGTTTAATTATCAGAATATAGAAGATGACATTTTATGTTCTTTAGGATATAAGTATATATTTAATAAATTTTGATGTTCAATACATATCTTTCTAAACTAATTAATGTCAAGGTTTGTTACTCATTACATGTTTGATTGATTTATATAATTGAGGTTGTACTTAATATAAATATTTACTTTACAATACTTAATAGAAAACTCTGGTTCATAATCACTTTATGATTGTATAAACAAAATAAAAAGGGTAAAAAAATACGTACTGCTGAAAAATTGTCATATTTTCCTTTTTTTCTATCTTTTATGAGTAATTTTCTTTCTTATCTATCAAATGTACAAATCAAGTGATTTCTGATATAGGTTGATCTTTTGATGGTTACACATCTCTAACTCTCTCATTTTGTCACTCTATTCATCTGTGTTTCTTCTTATTTTCAATTTTATTCTTGCGTCACCAATGATTATGATAGGGTTTTCGTATTATTTTGATGAGATTGAGATGGTTGTTAGGATTATAAGGATCTCAAAATAATAAAGATGGTGCTAATGTAACACTGGAAAAATGATTGAGTTGGTTTCCTTTATAACATACGGTCACATTTTCATTTTCTTGTAATTATTCTATTTTCATTTTTTCTTTTTCATTTTCTTGTAATTATTCTTTTTTCTTTTTTCCTTTTTCATTTTCTACTTATAATTAGTATTTTAGCATATTTTTTAATCTACATAACTTATGTTAATTGTTTAATTATCAGAATATAGAAGATGACATTTTATGTTCTTTAGGATATAAGTATATATTTAATAAATTTTGATGTTCAATACATATCTTTCTAAACTAATTAATGTCAAGGTTTGTTACTCATTACATGTTTGATTGATTTATATAATTGAGGTTGTACTTAATATAAATATTTACTTTACAATACTTAATAGAAAACTCTGGTTCATAATCACTTTATGATTGTATAAACAAAATAAAAAGGGTAAAAAAATACGTACTGCTGAAAAATTGTCATATTTTCCTTTTTTTTCTATCTTTTATGAGTAATTTTCTTTCTTATCTATCAAATGTACAAATCAAGTGATTTCTGATATAGGTTGATCTTTTGATGGTTACACATCTCTAACTCTCTCATTTTGTCACTCTATTCATCTGTGTTTCTTCTTATTTTCAATTTTATTCTTGCGTCACCAATGATTATGATAGGGTTTTCGTATTATTTTGATGAGATTGAGATGGTTGTTAGGATTATAAGGATCTCAAAATAATAAAGATGGTGCTAATGTAACACTGGAAAAATGATTGAGTTGGTTTCCTTTATAACATACGGTCACATTTTCATTTTCTTGTAATTATTCTATTTTCATTTTTTCTTTTTCATTTTCTTGTAATTATTCTTTTTTCTTTTTTTCTTTTTCATTTTCTACTTATAATTAGTATTTTAGCATATTTTTTAATCTACATAACTTATGTTAATTGTTTAATTATCAGAATATAGAAGATGACATTTTATGTTCTTTAGGATATAAGTATATATTTAATAAATTTTGATGTTCAATACATATCTTTCTAAACTAATTAATGTCAAGGTTTGTTACTCATTACATGTTTGATTGATTTATATAATTGAGGTTGTACTTAATATAAATATTTACTTTACAATACTTAATAGAAAACTCTGGTTCATAATCACTTTATGATTGTATAAACAAAATAAAAAGGGTAAAAAAATACGTACTGCTGAAAAATTGTCATATTTTCCTTTTTTTTCTATCTTTTATGAGTAATTTTCTTTCTTATCTATCAAATGTACAAATCAAGTGATTTCTGATATAGGTTGATCTTTTGATGGTTACACATCTCTAACTCTCTCATTTTGTCACTCTATTCATCTGTGTTTCTTCTTATTTTCAATTTTATTCTTGCGTCACCAATGATTATGATAGGGTTTTCGTATTATTTTGATGAGATTGAGATGGTTGTTAGGATTATAAGGATCTCAAAATAATAAAGATGGTGCTAATGTAACACTGGAAAAATGATTGAGTTGGTTTCCTTTATAACATACGGTCACATTTTCATTTTCTTGTAATTATTCTATTTTCTTTTTTTCTTTTTCATTTTCTTGTAATTATTCTTTTTTCTTTTTTCTTTTTCATTTTCTACTTATAATTAGTATTTTAGCATATTTTTTAATCTACATAACTTATGTTAATTGTTTAATTATCAGAATATAGAAGATGACATTTTATGTTCTTTAGGATATAAGTATATATTTAATAAATTTTGATGTTCAATACATATCTTTCTAAACTAATTAATGTCAAGGTTTGTTACTCATTACATGTTTGATTGATTTATATAATTGAGGTTGTACTTAATATAAATATTTACTTTACAATACTTAATAGAAAACTCTGGTTCATAATCACTTTATGATTGTATAAACAAAATAAAAAGGGTAAAAAAATACGTACTGCTGAAAAATTGTCATATTTTCCTTTTTTTTCTATCTTTTATGAGTAATTTTCTTTCTTATCTATCAAATGTACAAATCAAGTGATTTCTGATATAGGTTGATCTTTTGATGGTTACACATCTCTAACTCTCTCATTTTGTCACTCTATTCATCTGTGTTTCTTCTTATTTTCAATTTTATTCTTGCGTCACCAATGATTATGATAGGGTTTTCGTATTATTTTGATGAGATTGAGATGGTTGTTAGGATTATAAGGATCTCAAAATAATAAAGATGGTGCTAATGTAACACTGGAAAAATGATTGAGTTGGTTTCCTTTATAACATACGGTCACATTTTCATTTTCTTGTAATTATTCTATTTTCATTTTTTCTTTTTCATTTTCTTGTAATTATTCTTTTTTCTTTTTTTCTTTTTCATTTTCTACTTATAATTAGTATTTTAGCATATTTTTTAATCTACATAACTTATGTTAATTGTTTAATTATCAGAATATAGAAGATGACATTTTATGTTCTTTAGGATATAAGTATATATTTAATAAATTTTGATGTTCAATACATATCTTTCTAAACTAATTAATGTCAAGGTTTGTTACTCATTACATGTTTGATTGATTTATATAATTGAGGTTGTACTTAATATAAATATTTACTTTACAATACTTAATAGAAAACTCTGGTTCATAATCACTTTATGATTGTATAAACAAAATAAAAAGGGTAAAAAAATACGTACTGCTGAAAAATTGTCATATTTTCCTTTTTTTTCTATCTTTTATGAGTAATTTTCTTTCTTATCTATCAAATGTACAAATCAAGTGATTTCTGATATAGGTTGATCTTTTGATGGTTACACATCTCTAACTCTCTCATTTTGTCACTCTATTCATCTGTGTTTCTTCTTATTTTCAATTTTATTCTTGCGTCACCAATGATTATGATAGGGTTTTCGTATTATTTTGATGAGATTGAGATGGTTGTTAGGATTATAAGGATCTCAAAATAATAAAGATGGTGCTAATGTAACACTGGAAAAATGATTGAGTTGGTTTCCTTTATAACATACGGTCACATTTTCATTTTCTTGTAATTATTCTATTTTCATTTTTTCTTTTTCATTTTCTTGTAATTATTCTTTTTTCTTTTTTTCTTTTTCATTTTCTACTTATAATTAGTATTTTAGCATATTTTTTAATCTACATAACTTATGTTAATTGTTTAATTATCAGAATATAGAAGATGACATTTTATGTTCTTTAGGATATAAGTATATATTTAATAAATTTTGATGTTCAATACATATCTTTCTAAACTAATTAATGTCAAGGTTTGTTACTCATTACATGTTTGATTGATTTATATAATTGAGGTTGTACTTAATATAAATATTTACTTTACAATACTTAATAGAAAACTCTGGTTCATAATCACTTTATGATTGTATAAACAAAATAAAAAGGGTAAAAAAATACGTACTGCTGAAAAATTGTCATATTTTCCTTTTTTTTCTATCTTTTATGAGTAATTTTCTTTCTTATCTATCAAATGTACAAATCAAGTGATTTCTGATATAGGTTGATCTTTTGATGGTTACACATCTCTAACTCTCTCATTTTGTCACTCTATTCATCTGTGTTTCTTCTTATTTTCAATTTTATTCTTGCGTCACCAATGATTATGATAGGGTTTTCGTATTATTTTGATGAGATTGAGATGGTTGTTAGGATTATAAGGATCTCAAAATAATAAAGATGGTGCTAATGTAACACTGGAAAAATGATTGAGTTGGTTTCCTTTATAACATACGGTCACATTTTCATTTTCTTGTAATTATTCTATTTTCATTTTTTCTTTTTCATTTTCTTGTAATTATTCTTTTTTCTTTTTTTCTTTTTCATTTTCTACTTATAATTAGTATTTTAGCATATTTTTTAATCTACATAACTTATGTTAATTGTTTAATTATCAGAATATAGAAGATGACATTTTATGTTCTTTAGGATATAAGTATATATTTAATAAATTTTGATGTTCAATACATATCTTTCTAAACTAATTAATGTCAAGGTTTGTTACTCATTACATGTTTGATTGATTTATATAATTGAGGTTGTACTTAATATAAATATTTACTTTACAATACTTAATAGAAAACTCTGGTTCATAATCACTTTATGATTGTATAAACAAAATAAAAAGGGTAAAAAAATACGTACTGCTGAAAAATTGTCATATTTTCCTTTTTTTTCTATCTTTTATGAGTAATTTTCTTTCTTATCTATCAAATGTACAAATCAAGTGATTTCTGATATAGGTTGATCTTTTGATGGTTACACATCTCTAACTCTCTCATTTTGTCACTCTATTCATCTGTGTTTCTTCTTATTTTCAATTTTATTCTTGCGTCACCAATGATTATGATAGGGTTTTCGTATTATTTTGATGAGATTGAGATGGTTGTTAGGATTATAAGGATCTCAAAATAATAAAGATGGTGCTAATGTAACACTGGAAAAATGATT
This sequence comes from Lathyrus oleraceus, assembly GCF_024323335.1. Lineage (NCBI taxonomy): Eukaryota > Viridiplantae > Streptophyta > Magnoliopsida > Fabales > Fabaceae > Lathyrus > Lathyrus oleraceus. The sequence goes on from NW_026112891.1 coordinate 26,052, forward strand.
GAGTTGGTTTCCTTTATAACATACGGTCACATTTTCATTTTCTTGTAATTATTCTATTTTCATTTTTTCTTTTTCATTTTCTTGTAATTATTCTTTTTTCTTTTTTTCTTTTTCATTTTCTACTTATAATTAGTATTTTAGCATATTTTTTAATCTACATAACTTATGTTAATTGTTTAATTATCAGAATATAGAAGATGACATTTTATGTTCTTTAGGATATAAGTATATATTTAATAAATTTTGATGTTCAATACATATCTTTCTAAACTAATTAATGTCAAGGTTTGTTACTCATTACATGTTTGATTGATTTATATAATTGAGGTTGTACTTAATATAAATATTTACTTTACAATACTTAATAGAAAACTCTGGTTCATAATCACTTTATGATTGTATAAACAAAATAAAAAGGGTAAAAAAATACGTACTGCTGAAAAATTGTCATATTTTCCTTTTTTTCTATCTTTTATGAGTAATTTTCTTTCTTATCTATCAAATGTACAAATCAAGTGATTTCTGATATAGGTTGATCTTTTGATGGTTACACATCTCTAACTCTCTCATTTTGTCACTCTATTCATCTGTGTTTCTTCTTATTTTCAATTTTATTCTTGCGTCACCAATGATTATGATAGGGTTTTCGTATTATTTTGATGAGATTGAGATGGTTGTTAGGATTATAAGGATCTCAAAATAATAAAGATGGTGCTAATGTAACACTGGAAAAATGATTGAGTTGGTTTCCTTTATAACATACGGTCACATTTTCATTTTCTTGTAATTATTCTATTTTCATTTTTTCTTTTTCATTTTCTTGTAATTATTCTTTTTTCTTTTTTTCTTTTTCATTTTCTACTTATAATTAGTATTTTAGCATATTTTTTAATCTACATAACTTATGTTAATTGTTTAATTATCAGAATATAGAAGATGACATTTTATGTTCTTTAGGATATAAGTATATATTTAATAAATTTTGATGTTCAATACATATCTTTCTAAACTAATTAATGTCAAGGTTTGTTACTCATTACATGTTTGATTGATTTATATAATTGAGGTTGTACTTAATATAAATATTTACTTTACAATACTTAATAGAAAACTCTGGTTCATAATCACTTTATGATTGTATAAACAAAATAAAAAGGGTAAAAAAATACGTACTGCTGAAAAATTGTCATATTTTCCTTTTTTTTCTATCTTTTATGAGTAATTTTCTTTCTTATCTATCAAATGTACAAATCAAGTGATTTCTGATATAGGTTGATCTTTTGATGGTTACACATCTCTAACTCTCTCATTTTGTCACTCTATTCATCTGTGTTTCTTCTTATTTTCAATTTTATTCTTGCGTCACCAATGATTATGATAGGGTTTTCGTATTATTTTGATGAGATTGAGATGGTTGTTAGGATTATAAGGATCTCAAAATAATAAAGATGGTGCTAATGTAACACTGGAAAAATGATTGAGTTGGTTTCCTTTATAACATACGGTCACATTTTCATTTTCTTGTAATTATTCTATTTTCTTTTTTCTTTTTCATTTTCTTGTAATTATTCTTTTTTCTTTTTTCTTTTTCATTTTCTACTTATAATTAGTATTTTAGCATATTTTTTAATCTACATAACTTATGTTAATTGTTTAATTATCAGAATATAGAAGATGACATTTTATGTTCTTTAGGATATAAGTATATATTTAATAAATTTTGATGTTCAATACATATCTTTCTAAACTAATTAATGTCAAGGTTTGTTACTCATTACATGTTTGATTGATTTATATAATTGAGGTTGTACTTAATATAAATATTTACTTTACAATACTTAATAGAAAACTCTGGTTCATAATCACTTTATGATTGTATAAACAAAATAAAAAGGGTAAAAAAATACGTACTGCTGAAAAATTGTCATATTTTCCTTTTTTTCTATCTTTTATGAGTAATTTTCTTTCTTATCTATCAAATGTACAAATCAAGTGATTTCTGATATAGGTTGATCTTTTGATGGTTACACATCTCTAACTCTCTCATTTTGTCACTCTATTCATCTGTGTTTCTTCTTATTTTCAATTTTATTCTTGCGTCACCAATGATTATGATAGGGTTTTCGTATTATTTTGATGAGATTGAGATGGTTGTTAGGATTATAAGGATCTCAAAATAATAAAGATGGTGCTAATGTAACACTGGAAAAATGATTGAGTTGGTTTCCTTTATAACATACGGTCACATTTTCATTTTCTTGTAATTATTCTATTTTCATTTTTTCTTTTTCATTTTCTTGTAATTATTCTTTTTTCTTTTTTTCTTTTTCATTTTCTACTTATAATTAGTATTTTAGCATATTTTTTAATCTACATAACTTATGTTAATTGTTTAATTATCAGAATATAGAAGATGACATTTTATGTTCTTTAGGATATAAGTATATATTTAATAAATTTTGATGTTCAATACATATCTTTCTAAACTAATTAATGTCAAGGTTTGTTACTCATTACATGTTTGATTGATTTATATAATTGAGGTTGTACTTAATATAAATATTTACTTTACAATACTTAATAGAAAACTCTGGTTCATAATCACTTTATGATTGTATAAACAAAATAAAAAGGGTAAAAAAATACGTACTGCTGAAAAATTGTCATATTTTCCTTTTTTTTCTATCTTTTATGAGTAATTTTCTTTCTTATCTATCAAATGTACAAATCAAGTGATTTCTGATATAGGTTGATCTTTTGATGGTTACACATCTCTAACTCTCTCATTTTGTCACTCTATTCATCTGTGTTTCTTCTTATTTTCAATTTTATTCTTGCGTCACCAATGATTATGATAGGGTTTTCGTATTATTTTGATGAGATTGAGATGGTTGTTAGGATTATAAGGATCTCAAAATAATAAAGATGGTGCTAATGTAACACTGGAAAAATGATTGAGTTGGTTTCCTTTATAACATACGGTCACATTTTCATTTTCTTGTAATTATTCTATTTTCATTTTTTCTTTTTCATTTTCTTGTAATTATTCTTTTTTCTTTTTTTCTTTTTCATTTTCTACTTATAATTAGTATTTTAGCATATTTTTTAATCTACATAACTTATGTTAATTGTTTAATTATCAGAATATAGAAGATGACATTTTATGTTCTTTAGGATATAAGTATATATTTAATAAATTTTGATGTTCAATACATATCTTTCTAAACTAATTAATGTCAAGGTTTGTTACTCATTACATGTTTGATTGATTTATATAATTGAGGTTGTACTTAATATAAATATTTACTTTACAATACTTAATAGAAAACTCTGGTTCATAATCACTTTATGATTGTATAAACAAAATAAAAAGGGTAAAAAAATACGTACTGCTGAAAAATTGTCATATTTTCCTTTTTTTCTATCTTTTATGAGTAATTTTCTTTCTTATCTATCAAATGTACAAATCAAGTGATTTCTGATATAGGTTGATCTTTTGATGGTTACACATCTCTAACTCTCTCATTTTGTCACTCTATTCATCTGTGTTTCTTCTTATTTTCAATTTTATTCTTGCGTCACCAATGATTATGATAGGGTTTTCGTATTATTTTGATGAGATTGAGATGGTTGTTAGGATTATAAGGATCTCAAAATAATAAAGATGGTGCTAATGTAACACTGGAAAAATGATTGAGTTGGTTTCCTTTATAACATACGGTCACATTTTCATTTTCTTGTAATTATTCTATTTTCATTTTTTCTTTTTCATTTTCTTGTAATTATTCTTTTTTTTTTTTTTCTTTTTCATTTTCTACTTATAATTAGTATTTTAGCATATTTTTTAATCTACATAACTTATGTTAATTGTTTAATTATCAGAATATAGAAGATGACATTTTATGTTCTTTAGGATATAAGTATATATTTAATAAATTTTGATGTTCAATACATATCTTTCTAAACTAATTAATGTCAAGGTTTGTTACTCATTACATGTTTGATTGATTTATATAATTGAGGTTGTACTTAATATAAATATTTACTTTACAATACTTAATAGAAAACTCTGGTTCATAATCACTTTATGATTGTATAAACAAAATAAAAAGGGTAAAAAAATACGTACTGCTGAAAAATTGTCATATTTTCCTTTTTTTTCTATCTTTTATGAGTAATTTTCTTTCTTATCTATCAAATGTACAAATCAAGTGATTTCTGATATAGGTTGATCTTTTGATGGTTACACATCTCTAACTCTCTCATTTTGTCACTCTATTCATCTGTGTTTCTTCTTATTTTCAATTTTATTCTTGCGTCACCAATGATTATGATAGGGTTTTCGTATTATTTTGATGAGATTGAGATGGTTGTTAGGATTATAAGGATCTCAAAATAATAAAGATGGTGCTAATGTAACACTGGAAAAATGATTGAGTTGGTTTCCTTTATAACATACGGTCACATTTTCATTTTCTTGTAATTATTCTATTTTCATTTTTTCTTTTTCATTTTCTTGTAATTATTCTTTTTTCTTTTTTTCTTTTTCATTTTCTACTTATAATTAGTATTTTAGCATATTTTTTAATCTACATAACTTATGTTAATTGTTTAATTATCAGAATATAGAAGATGACATTTTATGTTCTTTAGGATATAAGTATATATTTAATAAATTTTGATGTTCAATACATATCTTTCTAAACTAATTAATGTCAAGGTTTGTTACTCATTACATGTTTGATTGATTTATATAATTGAGGTTGTACTTAATATAAATATTTACTTTACAATACTTAATAGAAAACTCTGGTTCATAATCACTTTATGATTGTATAAACAAAATAAAAAGGGTAAAAAAATACGTACTGCTGAAAAATTGTCATATTTTCCTTTTTTTTCTATCTTTTATGAGTAATTTTCTTTCTTATCTATCAAATGTACAAATCAAGTGATTTCTGATATAGGTTGATCTTTTGATGGTTACACATCTCTAACTCTCTCATTTTGTCACTCTATTCATCTGTGTTTCTTCTTATTTTCAATTTTATTCTTGCGTCACCAATGATTATGATAGGGTTTTCGTATTATTTTGATGAGATTGAGATGGTTGTTAGGATTATAAGGATCTCAAAATAATAAAGATGGTGCTAATGTAACACTGGAAAAATGATTGAGTTGGTTTCCTTTATAACATACGGTCACATTTTCATTTTCTTGTAATTATTCTATTTTCATTTTTTCTTTTTCATTTTCTTGTAATTATTCTTTTTTCTTTTTTTCTTTTTCATTTTCTACTTATAATTAGTATTTTAGCATATTTTTTAATCTACATAACTTATGTTAATTGTTTAATTATCAGAATATAGAAGATGACATTTTATGTTCTTTAGGATATAAGTATATATTTAATAAATTTTGATGTTCAATACATATCTTTCTAAACTAATTAATGTCAAGGTTTGTTACTCATTACATGTTTGATTGATTTATATAATTGAGGTTGTACTTAATATAAATATTTACTTTACAATACTTAATAGAAAACTCTGGTTCATAATCACTTTATGATTGTATAAACAAAATAAAAAGGGTAAAAAAATACGTACTGCTGAAAAATTGTCATATTTTCCTTTTTTTTCTATCTTTTATGAGTAATTTTCTTTCTTATCTATCAAATGTACAAATCAAGTGATTTCTGATATAGGTTGATCTTTTGATGGTTACACATCTCTAACTCTCTCATTTTGTCACTCTATTCATCTGTGTTTCTTCTTATTTTCAATTTTATTCTTGCGTCACCAATGATTATGATAGGGTTTTCGTATTATTTTGATGAGATTGAGATGGTTGTTAGGATTATAAGGATCTCAAAATAATAAAGATGGTGCTAATGTAACACTGGAAAAATGATTGAGTTGGTTTCCTTTATAACATACGGTCACATTTTCATTTTCTTGTAATTATTCTATTTTCATTTTTTCTTTTTCATTTTCTTGTAATTATTCTTTTTTCTTTTTTCTTTTTCATTTTCTACTTATAATTAGTATTTTAGCATATTTTTTAATCTACATAACTTATGTTAATTGTTTAATTATCAGAATATAGAAGATGACATTTTATGTTCTTTAGGATATAAGTATATATTTAATAAATTTTGATGTTCAATACATATCTTTCTAAACTAATTAATGTCAAGGTTTGTTACTCATTACATGTTTGATTGATTTATATAATTGAGGTTGTACTTAATATAAATATTTACTTTACAATACTTAATAGAAAACTCTGGTTCATAATCACTTTATGATTGTATAAACAAAATAAAAAGGGTAAAAAAATACGTACTGCTGAAAAATTGTCATATTTTCCTTTTTTTTCTATCTTTTATGAGTAGTTTTCTTTCTTATCTATCAAATGTACAAATCAAGTGATTTCTGATATAGGTTGATCTTTTGATGGTTACACATCTCTAACTCTCTCATTTTGTCACTCTATTCATCTGTGTTTCTTCTTATTTTCAATTTTATTCTTGCGTCACCAATGATTATGATAGGGTTTTCGTATTATTTTGATGAGATTGAGATGGTTGTTAGGATTATAAGGATCTCAAAATAATAAAGATGGTGCTAATGTAACACTGGAAAAATGATTGAGTTGGTTTCCTTTATAACATACGGTCACATTTTCATTTTCTTGTAATTATTCTATTTTCATTTTTTCTTTTTCATTTTCTTGTAATTATTCTTTTTTCTTTTTTTCTTTTTCATTTTCTACTTATAATTAGTATTTTAGCATATTTTTTAATCTACATAACTTATGTTAATTGTTTAATTATCAGAATATAGAAGATGACATTTTATGTTCTTTAGGATATAAGTATATATTTAATAAATTTTGATGTTCAATACATATCTTTCTAAACTAATTAATGTCAAGGTTTGTTACTCATTACATGTTTGATTGATTTATATAATTGAGGTTGTACTTAATATAAATATTTACTTTACAATACTTAATAGAAAACTCTGGTTCATAATCACTTTATGATTGTATAAACAAAATAAAAAGGGTAAAAAAATACGTACTGCTGAAAAATTGTCATATTTTCCTTTTTTTTCTATCTTTTATGAGTAATTTTCTTTCTTATCTATCAAATGTACAAATCAAGTGATTTCTGATATAGGTTGATCTTTTGATGGTTACACATCTCTAACTCTCTCATTTTGTCACTCTATTCATCTGTGTTTCTTCTTATTTTCAATTTTATTCTTGCGTCACCAATGATTATGATAGGGTTTTCGTATTATTTTGATGAGATTGAGATGGTTGTTAGGATTATAAGGATCTCAAAATAATAAAGATGGTGCTAATGTAACACTGGAAAAATGATTGAGTTGGTTTCCTTTATAACATACGGTCACATTTTCATTTTCTTGTAATTATTCTATTTTCATTTTTTCTTTTTCATTTTCTTGTAATTATTCTTTTTTCTTTTTTTCTTTTTCATTTTCTACTTATAATTAGTATTTTAGCATATTTTTTAATCTACATAACTTATGTTAATTGTTTAATTATCAGAATATAGAAGATGACATTTTATGTTCTTTAGGATATAAGTATATATTTAATAAATTTTGATGTTCAATACATATCTTTCTAAACTAATTAATGTCAAGGTTTGTTACTCATTACATGTTTGATTGATTTATATAATTGAGGTTGTACTTAATATAAATATTTACTTTACAATACTTAATAGAAAACTCTGGTTCATAATCACTTTATGATTGTATAAACAAAATAAAAAGGGTAAAAAAATACGTACTGCTGAAAAATTGTCATATTTTCCTTTTTTTTCTATCTTTTATGAGTAATTTTCTTTCTTATCTATCAAATGTACAAATCAAGTGATTTCTGATATAGGTTGATCTTTTGATGGTTACACATCTCTAACTCTCTCATTTTGTCACTCTATTCATCTGTGTTTCTTCTTATTTTCAATTTTATTCTTGCGTCACCAATGATTATGATAGGGTTTTCGTATTATTTTGATGAGATTGAGATGGTTGTTAGGATTATAAGGATCTCAAAATAATAAAGATGGTGCTAATGTAACACTGGAAAAATGATTGAGTTGGTTTCCTTTATAACATACGGTCACATTTTCATTTTCTTGTAATTATTCTATTTTCATTTTTTCTTTTTCATTTTCTTGTAATTATTCTTTTTTCTTTTTTTCTTTTTCATTTTCTACTTATAATTAGTATTTTAGCATATTTTTTAATCTACATAACTTATGTTAATTGTTTAATTATCAGAATATAGAAGATGACATTTTATGTTCTTTAGGATATAAGTATATATTTAATAAATTTTGATGTTCAATACATATCTTTCTAAACTAATTAATGTCAAGGTTTGTTACTCATTACATGTTTGATTGATTTATATAATTGAGGTTGTACTTAATATAAATATTTACTTTACAATACTTAATAGAAAACTCTGGTTCATAATCACTTTATGATTGTATAAACAAAATAAAAAGGGTAAAAAAATACGTACTGCTGAAAAATTGTCATATTTTCCTTTTTTTTCTATCTTTTATGAGTAATTTTCTTTCTTATCTATCAAATGTACAAATCAAGTGATTTCTGATATAGGTTGATCTTTTGATGGTTACACATCTCTAACTCTCTCATTTTGTCACTCTATTCATCTGTGTTTCTTCTTATTTTCAATTTTATTCTTGCGTCACCAATGATTATGATAGGGTTTTCGTATTATTTTGATGAGATTGAGATGGTTGTTAGGATTATAAGGATCTCAAAATAATAAAGATGGTGCTAATGTAACACTGGAAAAATGATTGAGTTGGTTTCCTTTATAACATACGGTCACATTTTCATTTTCTTGTAATTATTCTATTTTCATTTTTTCTTTTTCATTTTCTTGTAATTATTCTTTTTTCTTTTTTTCTTTTTCATTTTCTACTTATAATTAGTATTTTAGCATATTTTTTAATCTACATAACTTATGTTAATTGTTTAATTATCAGAATATAGAAGATGACATTTTATGTTCTTTAGGATATAAGTATATATTTAATAAATTTTGATGTTCAATACATATCTTTCTAAACTAATTAATGTCAAGGTTTGTTACTCATTACATGTTTGATTGATTTATATAATTGAGGTTGTACTTAATATAAATATTTACTTTACAATACTTAATAGAAAACTCTGGTTCATAATCACTTTATGATTGTATAAACAAAATAAAAAGGGTAAAAAAATACGTACTGCTGAAAAATTGTCATATTTTCCTTTTTTTTCTATCTTTTATGAGTAATTTTCTTTCTTATCTATCAAATGTACAAATCAAGTGATTTCTGATATAGGTTGATCTTTTGATGGTTACACATCTCTAACTCTCTCATTTTGTCACTCTATTCATCTGTGTTTCTTCTTATTTTCAATTTTATTCTTGCGTCACCAATGATTATGATAGGGTTTTCGTATTATTTTGATGAGATTGAGATGGTTGTTAGGATTATAAGGATCTCAAAATAATAAAGATGGTGCTAATGTAACACTGGAAAAATGATTGAGTTGGTTTCCTTTATAACATACGGTCACATTTTCATTTTCTTGTAATTATTCTATTTTCATTTTTTCTTTTTCATTTTCTTGTAATTATTCTTTTTTCTTTTTTTCTTTTTCATTTTCTACTTATAATTAGTATTTTAGCATATTTTTTAATCTACATAACTTATGTTAATTGTTTAATTATCAGAATATAGAAGATGACATTTTATGTTCTTTAGGATATAAGTATATATTTAATAAATTTTGATGTTCAATACATATCTTTCTAAACTAATTAATGTCAAGGTTTGTTACTCATTACATGTTTGATTGATTTATATAATTGAGGTTGTACTTAATATAAATATTTACTTTACAATACTTAATAGAAAACTCTGGTTCATAATCACTTTATGATTGTATAAACAAAATAAAAAGGGTAAAAAAATACGTACTGCTGAAAAATTGTCATATTTTCCTTTTTTTTCTATCTTTTATGAGTAATTTTCTTTCTTATCTATCAAATGTACAAATCAAGTGATTTCTGATATAGGTTGATCTTTTGATGGTTACACATCTCTAACTCTCTCATTTTGTCACTCTATTCATCTGTGTTTCTTCTTATTTTCAATTTTATTCTTGCGTCACCAATGATTATGATAGGGTTTTCGTATTATTTTGATGAGATTGAGATGGTTGTTAGGATTATAAGGATCTCAAAATAATAAAGATGGTGCTAATGTAACACTGGAAAAATGATTGAGTTGGTTTCCTTTATAACATACGGTCACATTTTCATTTTCTTGTAATTATTCTATTTTCATTTTTTCTTTTTCATTTTCTTGTAATTATTCTTTTTTCTTTTTTTCTTTTTCATTTTCTACTTATAATTAGTATTTTAGCATATTTTTTAATCTACATAACTTATGTTAATTGTTTAATTATCAGAATATAGAAGATGACATTTTATGTTCTTTAGGATATAAGTATATATTTAATAAATTTTGATGTTCAATACATATCTTTCTAAACTAATTAATGTCAAGGTTTGTTACTCATTACATGTTTGATTGATTTATATAATTGAGGTTGTACTTAATATAAATATTTACTTTACAATACTTAATAGAAAACTCTGGTTCATAATCACTTTATGATTGTATAAACAAAATAAAAAGGGTAAAAAAATACGTACTGCTGAAAAATTGTCATATTTTCCTTTTTTTTCTATCTTTTATGAGTAATTTTCTTTCTTATCTATCAAATGTACAAATCAAGTGATTTCTGATATAGGTTGATCTTTTGATGGTTACACATCTCTAACTCTCTCATTTTGTCACTCTATTCATCTGTGTTTCTTCTTATTTTCAATTTTATTCTTGCGTCACCAATGATTATGATAGGGTTTTCGTATTATTTTGATGAGATTGAGATGGTTGTTAGGATTATAAGGATCTCAAAATAATAAAGATGGTGCTAATGTAACACTGGAAAAATGATTGAGTTGGTTTCCTTTATAACATACGGTCACATTTTCATTTTCTTGTAATTATTCTATTTTCATTTTTTCTTTTTCATTTTCTTGTAATTATTCTTTTTTCTTTTTTTCTTTTTCATTTTCTACTTATAATTAGTATTTTAGCATATTTTTTAATCTACATAACTTATGTTAATTGTTTAATTATCAGAATATAGAAGATGACATTTTATGTTCTTTAGGATATAAGTATATATTTAATAAATTTTGATGTTCAATACATATCTTTCTAAACTAATTAATGTCAAGGTTTGTTACTCATTACATGTTTGATTGATTTATATAATTGAGGTTGTACTTAATATAAATATTTACTTTACAATACTTAATAGAAAACTCTGGTTCATAATCACTTTATGATTGTATAAACAAAATAAAAAGGGTAAAAAAATACGTACTGCTGAAAAATTGTCATATTTTCCTTTTTTTTCTATCTTTTATGAGTAATTTTCTTTCTTATCTATCAAATGTACAAATCAAGTGATTTCTGATATAGGTTGATCTTTTGATGGTTACACATCTCTAACTCTCTCATTTTGTCACTCTATTCATCTGTGTTTCTTCTTATTTTCAATTTTATTCTTGCGTCACCAATGATTATGATAGGGTTTTCGTATTATTTTGATGAGATTGAGATGGTTGTTAGGATTATAAGGATCTCAAAATAATAAAGATGGTGCTAATGTAACACTGGAAAAATGATTGAGTTGGTTTCCTTTATAACATACGGTCACATTTTCATTTTCTTGTAATTATTCTATTTTCATTTTTCTTTTTCATTTTCTTGTAATTATTCTTTTTTCTTTTTTCTTTTTCATTTTCTACTTATAATTAGTATTTTAGCATATTTTTTAATCTACATAACTTATGTTAATTGTTTAATTATCAGAATATAGAAGATGACATTTTATGTTCTTTAGGATATAAGTATATATTTAATAAATTTTGATGTTCAATACATATCTTTCTAAACTAATTAATGTCAAGGTTTGTTACTCATTACATGTTTGATTGATTTATATAATTGAGGTTGTACTTAATATAAATATTTACTTTACAATACTTAATAGAAAACTCTGGTTCATAATCACTTTATGATTGTATAAACAAAATAAAAAGGGTAAAAAAATACGTACTGCTGAAAAATTGTCATATTTTCCTTTTTTTTCTATCTTTTATGACTAGTTTTCTTTCTTATCTATCAAATGTACAAATCAAGTGATTTCTGATATAGGTTGATCTTTTGATGGTTACACATCTCTAACTCTCTCATTTTGTCACTCTATTCATCTGTGTTTCTTCTTATTTTCAATTTTATTCTTGCGTCACCAATGATTATGATAGGGTTTTCGTATTATTTTGATGAGATTGAGATGGTTGTTAGGATTATAAGGATCTCAAAATAATAAAGATGGTGCTAATGTAACACTGGAAAAATGATTGAGTTGGTTTCCTTTATAACATACGGTCACATTTTCATTTTCTTGTAATTATTCTATTTTCATTTTTTCTTTTTCATTTTCTTGTAATTATTCTTTTTTCTTTTTTTCTTTTTCATTTTCTACTTATAATTAGTATTTTAGCATATTTTTTAATCTACATAACTTATGTTAATTGTTTAATTATCAGAATATAGAAGATGACATTTTATGTTCTTTAGGATATAAGTATATATTTAATAAATTTTGATGTTCAATACATATCTTTCTAAACTAATTAATGTCAAGGTTTGTTACTCATTACATGTTTGATTGATTTATATAATTGAGGTTGTACTTAATATAAATATTTACTTTACAATACTTAATAGAAAACTCTGGTTCATAATCACTTTATGATTGTATAAACAAAATAAAAAGGGTAAAAAAATACGTACTGCTGAAAAATTGTCATATTTTCCTTTTTTTTCTATCTTTTATGAGTAATTTTCTTTCTTATCTATCAAATGTACAAATCAAGTGATTTCTGATATAGGTTGATCTTTTGATGGTTACACATCTCTAACTCTCTCATTTTGTCACTCTATTCATCTGTGTTTCTTCTTATTTTCAATTTTATTCTTGCGTCACCAATGATTATGATAGGGTTTTCGTATTATTTTGATGAGATTGAGATGGTTGTTAGGATTATAAGGATCTCAAAATAATAAAGATGGTGCTAATGTAACACTGGAAAAATGATTGAGTTGGTTTCCTTTATAACATACGGTCACATTTTCATTTTCTTGTAATTATTCTATTTTCATTTTTTCTTTTTCATTTTCTTGTAATTATTCTTTTTTCTTTTTTTCTTTTTCATTTTCTACTTATAATTAGTATTTTAGCATATTTTTTAATCTACATAACTTATGTTAATTGTTTAATTATCAGAATATAGAAGATGACATTTTATGTTCTTTAGGATATAAGTATATATTTAATAAATTTTGATGTTCAATACATATCTTTCTAAACTAATTAATGTCAAGGTTTGTTACTCATTACATGTTTGATTGATTTATATAATTGAGGTTGTACTTAATATAAATATTTACTTTACAATACTTAATAGAAAACTCTGGTTCATAATCACTTTATGATTGTATAAACAAAATAAAAAGGGTAAAAAAATACGTACTGCTGAAAAATTGTCATATTTTCCTTTTTTTTCTATCTTTTATGAGTAATTTTCTTTCTTATCTATCAAATGTACAAATCAAGTGATTTCTGATATAGGTTGATCTTTTGATGGTTACACATCTCTAACTCTCTCATTTTGTCACTCTATTCATCTGTGTTTCTTCTTATTTTCAATTTTATTCTTGCGTCACCAATGATTATGATAGGGTTTTCGTATTATTTTGATGAGATTGAGATGGTTGTTAGGATTATAAGGATCTCAAAATAATAAAGATGGTGCTAATGTAACACTGGAAAAATGATTGAGTTGGTTTCCTTTATAACATACGGTCACATTTTCATTTTCTTGTAATTATTCTATTTTCATTTTTTCTTTTTCATTTTCTTGTAATTATTCTTTTTCTTTTTTTCTTTTTCATTTTCTACTTATAATTAGTATTTTAGCATATTTTTTAATCTACATAACTTATGTTAATTGTTTAATTATCAGAATATAGAAGATGACATTTTATGTTCTTTAGGATATAAGTATATATTTAATAAATTTTGATGTTCAATACATATCTTTCTAAACTAATTAATGTCAAGGTTTGTTACTCATTACATGTTTGATTGATTTATATAATTGAGGTTGTACTTAATATAAATATTTACTTTACAATACTTAATAGAAAACTCTGGTTCATAATCACTTTATGATTGTATAAACAAAATAAAAAGGGTAAAAAAATACGTACTGCTGAAAAATTGTCATATTTTCCTTTTTTTCTATCTTTTATGAGTAATTTTCTTTCTTATCTATCAAATGTACAAATCAAGTGATTTCTGATATAGGTTGATCTTTTGATGGTTACACATCTCTAACTCTCTCATTTTGTCACTCTATTCATCTGTGTTTCTTCTTATTTTCAATTTTATTCTTGCGTCACCAATGATTATGATAGGGTTTTCGTATTATTTTGATGAGATTGAGATGGTTGTTAGGATTATAAGGATCTCAAAATAATAAAGATGGTGCTAATGTAACACTGGAAAAATGATTGAGTTGGTTTCCTTTATAACATACGGTCACATTTTCATTTTCTTGTAATTATTCTATTTTCATTTTTTCTTTTTCATTTTCTTGTAATTATTCTTTTTCTTTTTTCTTTTTCATTTTCTACTTATAATTAGTATTTTAGCATATTTTTAATCTACATAACTTATGTTAATTGTTTAATTATCAGAATATAGAAGATGACATTTTATGTTCTTTAGGATATAAGTATATATTTAATAAATTTTGATGTTCAATACATATCTTTCTAAACTAATTAATGTCAAGGTTTGTTACTCATTACATGTTTGATTGATTTATATAATTGAGGTTGTACTTAATATAAATATTTACTTTACAATACTTAATAGAAAACTCTGGTTCATAATCACTTTATGATTGTATAAACAAAATAAAAAGGGTAAAAAAATACGTACTGCTGAAAAATTGTCATATTTCCTTTTTTTCTATCTTTTATGAGTAATTTTCTTTCTTATCTATCAAATGTACAAATCAAGTGATTTCTGATATAGGTTGATCTTTTGATGGTTACACATCTCTAACTCTCTCATTTTGTCACTCTATTCATCTGTGTTTCTTCTTATTTTCAATTTTATTCTTGCGTCACCAATGATTATGATAGGGTTTTCGTATTATTTTGATGAGATTGAGATGGTTGTTAGGATTATAAGGATCTCAAAATAATAAAGATGGTGCTAATGTAACACTGGAAAAATGATTGAGTTGGTTTCCTTTATAACATACGGTCACATTTTCATTTTCTTGTAATTATTCTATTTTCATTTTTTCTTTTTCATTTTCTTGTAATTATTCTTTTTTCTTTTTTTCTTTTTCATTTTCTACTTATAATTAGTATTTTAGCATATTTTTTAATCTACATAACTTATGTTAATTGTTTAATTATCAGAATATAGAAGATGACATTTTATGTTCTTTAGGATATAAGTATATATTTAATAAATTTTGATGTTCAATACATATCTTTCTAAACTAATTAATGTCAAGGTTTGTTACTCATTACATGTTTGATTGATTTATATAATTGAGGTTGTACTTAATATAAATATTTACTTTACAATACTTAATAGAAAACTCTGGTTCATAATCACTTTATGATTGTATAAACAAAATAAAAAGGGTAAAAAAATACGTACTGCTGAAAAATTGTCATATTTCCTTTTTTCTATCTTTTATGAGTAGTTTCTTTCTTATCTATCAAATGTACAAATCAAGTGATTTCTGATATAGGTTGATCTTTTGATGGTTACACATCTCTAACTCTCTCATTTTGTCACTCTATTCATCTGTGTTTCTTCTTATTTTCAATTTTATTCTTGCGTCACCAATGATTATGATAGGGTTTTCGTATTATTTTGATGAGATTGAGATGGTTGTTAGGATTATAAGGATCTCAAAATAATAAAGATGGTGCTAATGTAACACTGGAAAAATGATTGAGTTGGTTTCCTTTATAACATACGGTCACATTTTCATTTTCTTGTAATTATTCTATTTTCATTTTTTCTTTTTCATTTTCTTGTAATTATTCTTTTTTCTTTTTTTCTTTTTCATTTTCTACTTATAATTAGTATTTTAGCATATTTTTTAATCTACATAACTTATGTTAATTGTTTAATTATCAGAATATAGAAGATGACATTTTATGTTCTTTAGGATATAAGTATATATTTAATAAATTTTGATGTTCAATACATATCTTTCTAAACTAATTAATGTCAAGGTTTGTTACTCATTACATGTTTGATTGATTTATATAATTGAGGTTGTACTTAATATAAATATTTACTTTACAATACTTAATAGAAAACTCTGGTTCATAATCACTTTATGATTGTATAAACAAAATAAAAAGGGTAAAAAAATACGTACTGCTGAAAAATTTTTCTATCTTTTATGAGTAATTTTCTTTCTTATCTATCAAATGTACAAATCAAGTGATTTCTGATATAGGTTGATCTTTTGATGGTTACACATCTCTAACTCTCTCATTTTGTCACTCTATTCATCTGTGTTTCTTCTTATTTTCAATTTTATTCTTGCGTCACCAATGATTATGATAGGGTTTTCGTATTATTTTGATGAGATTGAGATGGTTGTTAGGATTATAAGGATCTCAAAATAATAAAGATGGTGCTAATGTAACACTGGAAAAATGATTGAGTTGGTTTCCTTTATAACATACGGTCACATTTTCATTTTCTTGTAATTATTCTATTTTCATTTTTTCTTTTTCATTTTCTTGTAATTATTCTTTTTTCTTTTTTCTTTTTCATTTTCTACTTATAATTAGTATTTTAGCATATTTTTAATCTACATAACTTATGTTAATTGTTTAATTATCAGAATATAGAAGATGACATTTTATGTTCTTTAGGATATAAGTATATATTTAATAAATTTTGATGTTCAATACATATCTTTCTAAACTAATTAATGTCAAGGTTTGTTACTCATTACATGTTTGATTGATTTATATAATTGAGGTTGTACTTAATATAAATATTTACTTTACAATACTTAATAGAAAACTCTGGTTCATAATCACTTTATGATTGTATAAACAAAATAAAAAGGGTAAAAAAATACGTACTGCTGAAAAATTGTCATATTTTCCTTTTTTTCTATCTTTTATGACTAGTTTTCTTTCTTATCTATCAAATGTACAAATCAAGTGATTTCTGATATAGGTTGATCTTTTGATGGTTACACATCTCTAACTCTCTCATTTTGTCACTCTATTCATCTGTGTTTCTTCTTATTTTCAATTTTATTCTTGCGTCACCAATGATTATGATAGGGTTTTCGTATTATTTTGATGAGATTGAGATGGTTGTTAGGATTATAAGGATCTCAAAATAATAAAGATGGTGCTAATGTAACACTGGAAAAATGATTGAGTTGGTTTCCTTTATAACATACGGTCACATTTTCATTTTCTTGTAATTATTCTATTTTCATTTTTTCTTTTTCATTTTCTTGTAATTATTCTTTTTTCTTTTTTTCTTTTTCATTTTCTACTTATAATTAGTATTTTAGCATATTTTTTAATCTACATAACTTATGTTAATTGTTTAATTATCAGAATATAGAAGATGACATTTTATGTTCTTTAGGATATAAGTATATATTTAATAAATTTTGATGTTCAATACATATCTTTCTAAACTAATTAATGTCAAGGTTTGTTACTCATTACATGTTTGATTGATTTATATAATTGAGGTTGTACTTAATATAAATATTTACTTTACAATACTTAATAGAAAACTCTGGTTCATAATCACTTTATGATTGTATAAACAAAATAAAAAGGGTAAAAAAATACGTACTGCTGAAAAATTGTCATATTTTCCTTTTTTTTCTATCTTTTATGAGTAATTTTCTTTCTTATCTATCAAATGTACAAATCAAGTGATTTCTGATATAGGTTGATCTTTTGATGGTTACACATCTCTAACTCTCTCATTTTGTCACTCTATTCATCTGTGTTTCTTCTTATTTTCAATTTTATTCTTGCGTCACCAATGATTATGATAGGGTTTTCGTATTATTTTGATGAGATTGAGATGGTTGTTAGGATTATAAGGATCTCAAAATAATAAAGATGGTGCTAATGTAACACTGGAAAAATGATTGAGTTGGTTTCCTTTATAACATACGGTCACATTTTCATTTTCTTGTAATTATTCTATTTTCATTTTTCTTTTTCATTTTCTTGTAATTATTCTTTTTTTTTTTCTTTTTCATTTTCTACTTATAATTAGTATTTTAGCATATTTTTTAATCTACATAACTTATGTTAATTGTTTAATTATCAGAATATAGAAGATGACATTTTATGTTCTTTAGGATATAAGTATATATTTAATAAATTTTGATGTTCAATACATATCTTTCTAAACTAATTAATGTCAAGGTTTGTTACTCATTACATGTTTGATTGATTTATATAATTGAGGTTGTACTTAATATAAATATTTACTTTACAATACTTAATAGAAAACTCTGGTTCATAATCACTTTATGATTGTATAAACAAAATAAAAAGGGTAAAAAAATACGTACTGCTGAAAAATTGTCATATTTTCCTTTTTTTCTATCTTTTATGAGTAATTTTCTTTCTTATCTATCAAATGTACAAATCAAGTGATTTCTGATATAGGTTGATCTTTTGATGGTTACACATCTCTAACTCTCTCATTTTGTCACTCTATTCATCTGTGTTTCTTCTTATTTTCAATTTTATTCTTGCGTCACCAATGATTATGATAGGGTTTTCGTATTATTTTGATGAGATTGAGATGGTTGTTAGGATTATAAGGATCTCAAAATAATAAAGATGGTGCTAATGTAACACTGGAAAAATGATTGAGTTGGTTTCCTTTATAACATACGGTCACATTTTCATTTTCTTGTAATTATTCTATTTTCATTTTTTCTTTTTCATTTTCTTGTAATTATTCTTTTTCTTTTTTTCTTTTTCATTTTCTACTTATAATTAGTATTTTAGCATATTTTTTATCTACATAACTTATGTTAATTGTTTAATTATCAGAATATAGAAGATGACATTTTATGTTCTTTAGGATATAAGTATATATTTAATAAATTTTGATGTTCAATACATATCTTTCTAAACTAATTAATGTCAAGGTTTGTTACTCATTACATGTTTGATTGATTTATATAATTGAGGTTGTACTTAATATAAATATTTACTTTACAATACTTAATAGAAAACTCTGGTTCATAATCACTTTATGATTGTATAAACAAAATAAAAAGGGTAAAAAAATACGTACTGCTGAAAAATTGTCATATTTTCCTTTTTTTCTATCTTTTATGAGTAATTTTCTTTCTTATCTATCAAATGTACAAATCAAGTGATTTCTGATATAGGTTGATCTTTTGATGGTTACACATCTCTAACTCTCTCATTTTGTCACTCTATTCATCTGTGTTTCTTCTTATTTTCAATTTTATTCTTGCGTCACCAATGATTATGATAGGGTTTTCGTATTATTTTGATGAGATTGAGATGGTTGTTAGGATTATAAGGATCTCAAAATAATAAAGATGGTGCTAATGTAACACTGGAAAAATGATTGAGTTGGTTTCCTTTATAACATACGGTCACATTTTCATTTTCTTGTAATTATTCTATTTTCATTTTTTCTTTTTCATTTTCTTGTAATTATTCTTTTTCTTTTTTCTTTTCATTTTCTACTTATAATTAGTATTTTAGCATATTTTTTAATCTACATAACTTATGTTAATTGTTTAATTATCAGAATATAGAAGATGACATTTTATGTTCTTTAGGATATAAGTATATATTTAATAAATTTTGATGTTCAATACATATCTTTCTAAACTAATTAATGTCAAGGTTTGTTACTCATTACATGTTTGATTGATTTATATAATTGAGGTTGTACTTAATATAAATATTTACTTTACAATACTTAATAGAAAACTCTGGTTCATAATCACTTTATGATTGTATAAACAAAATAAAAAGGGTAAAAAAATACGTACTGCTGAAAAATTGTCATATTTCCTTTTTTTCTATCTTTTATGAGTAATTTTCTTTCTTATCTATCAAATGTACAAATCAAGTGATTTCTGATATAGGTTGATCTTTTGATGGTTACACATCTCTAACTCTCTCATTTTGTCACTCTATTCATCTGTGTTTCTTCTTATTTTCAATTTTATTCTTGCGTCACCAATGATTATGATAGGGTTTTCGTATTATTTTGATGAGATTGAGATGGTTGTTAGGATTATAAGGATCTCAAAATAATAAAGATGGTGCTAATGTAACACTGGAAAAATGATTGAGTTGGTTTCCTTTATAACATACGGTCACATTTTCATTTTCTTGTAATTATTCTATTTTCATTTTTTCTTTTTCATTTTCTTGTAATTATTCTTTTTTCTTTTTTTCTTTTTCATTTTCTACTTATAATTAGTATTTTAGCATATTTTTTAATCTACATAACTTATGTTAATTGTTTAATTATCAGAATATAGAAGATGACATTTATGTTCTTTAGGATATAAGTATATATTTAATAAATTTTGATGTTCAATACATATCTTTCTAAACTAATTAATGTCAAGGTTTGTTACTCATTACATGTTTGATTGATTTATATAATTGAGGTTGTACTTAATATAAATATTTACTTTACAATACTTAATAGAAAACTCTGGTTCATAATCACTTTATGATTGTATAAACAAAATAAAAAGGGTAAAAAAATACGTACTGCTGAAAAATTGTCATATTTCCTTTTTTTCTATCTTTTATGAGTAATTTTCTTTCTTATCTATCAAATGTACAAATCAAGTGATTTCTGATATAGGTTGATCTTTTGATGGTTACACATCTCTAACTCTCTCATTTTGTCACTCTATTCATCTGTGTTTCTTCTTATTTTCAATTTTATTCTTGCGTCACCAATGATTATGATAGGGTTTTCGTATTATTTTGATGAGATTGAGATGGTTGTTAGGATTATAAGGATCTCAAAATAATAAAGATGGTGCTAATGTAACACTGGAAAAATGATTGAGTTGGTTTCCTTTATAACATACGGTCACATTTTCATTTTCTTGTAATTATTCTATTTTCATTTTTTCTTTTTCATTTTCTTGTAATTATTCTTTTTTCTTTTTTTCTTTTTCATTTTCTACTATAATTAGTATTTTAGCATATTTTTTAATCTACATAACTTATGTTAATTGTTTAATTATCA
Organism: Lathyrus oleraceus; assembly: GCF_024323335.1. Classification (NCBI taxonomy): domain Eukaryota; kingdom Viridiplantae; phylum Streptophyta; class Magnoliopsida; order Fabales; family Fabaceae; genus Lathyrus; species Lathyrus oleraceus. The sequence goes on from NW_026112891.1 coordinate 47,642, forward strand.
GAATATAGAAGATGACATTTTATGTTCTTTAGGATATAAGTATATATTTAATAAATTTGATGTTCAATACATATCTTTCTAAACTAATTAATGTCAAGGTTTGTTACTCATTACATGTTTGATTGATTTATATAATTGAGGTTGTACTTAATATAAATATTTACTTTACAATACTTAATAGAAAACTCTGGTTCATAATCACTTTATGATTGTATAAACAAAATAAAAAGGGTAAAAAAATACGTACTGCTGAAAAATTGTCATATTTCCTTTTTTTCTATCTTTTATGAGTAATTTTCTTTCTTATCTATCAAATGTACAAATCAAGTGATTTCTGATATAGGTTGATCTTTTGATGGTTACACATCTCTAACTCTCTCATTTTGTCACTCTATTCATCTGTGTTTCTTCTTATTTTCAATTTTATTCTTGCGTCACCAATGATTATGATAGGGTTTTCGTATTATTTTGATGAGATTGAGATGGTTGTTAGGATTATAGGATCTCAAAATAATAAAGATGGTGCTAATGTAACACTGGAAAAATGATTGAGTTGGTTTCCTTTATAACATACGGTCACATTTCATTTTCTTGTAATTATTCTATTTTCATTTTTTCTTTTTCATTTTCTTGTAATTATTCTTTTTCTTTTTTTCTTTTTCATTTTCTACTTATAATTAGTATTTTAGCATATTTTTTATCTACATAACTTATGTTAATTGTTTAATTATCAGAATATAGAAGATGACATTTTATGTTCTTTAGGATATAAGTATATATTTAATAAATTTTGATGTTCAATACATATCTTTCTAAACTAATTAATGTCAAGGTTTGTTACTCATTACATGTTTGATTGATTTATATAATTGAGGTTGTACTTAATATAAATATTTACTTACAATACTTAATAGAAAACTCTGGTTCATAATCACTTATGATTGTATAAACAAAATAAAAAGGGTAAAAAAATACGTACTGCTGAAAAATTGTCATATTTTCCTTTTTTTTCTATCTTTTATGAGTAATTTTCTTTCTTATCTATCAAATGTACAAATCAAGTGATTTCTGATATAGGTTGATCTTTTGATGGTTACACATCTCTAACTCTCTCATTTTGTCACTCTATTCATCTGTGTTTCTTCTTATTTTCAATTTATTCTTGCGTCACCAATGATTATGATAGGGTTTTCGTATTATTTTGATGAGATTGAGATGGTTGTTAGGATTATAAGGATCTCAAAATAATAAAGATGGTGCTAATGTAACACTGGAAAAATGATTGAGTTGGTTTCCTTTATAACATACGGTCACATTTTCATTTCTTGTAATTATTCTATTTTCATTTTTCTTTTTCATTTTCTTGTAATTATTCTTTTTTCTTTTTTCTTTTTCATTTTCTACTTATAATTAGTATTTTAGCATATTTTTTATCTACATAACTTATGTTAATTGTTTAATTATCAGAATATAGAAGATGACATTTTATGTTCTTTAGGATATAAGTATATATTTAATAAATTTTGATGTTCAATACATATCTTTCTAAACTAATTAATGTCAAGGTTTGTTACTCATTACATGTTTGATTGATTTATATAATTGAGGTTGTACTTAATATAAATATTTACTTTACAATACTTAATAGAAAACTCTGGTTCATAATCACTTTATGATTGTATAAACAAAATAAAAAGGGTAAAAAAATACGTACTGCTGAGTAATTTTTCTATCTTTTATGAGTAATTTTCTTTCTTATCTTTCAAATGTACAAATCAAGTGATTTCTGATATAGGTTGATCTTTTGATGGTTACACATCTCTAACTCTCTCATTTTGTCACTCTATTCATCTGTGTCTCTTATTTTCAATTTTATTCTTGCGTCACCAATGATTATGATAGGGTTTTCGTATTATTTTGATGAGATTGAGATGGTGTTAGGATTATAAGGATCTCAAAATAATAAAGATGGTGCTAATGTAACACTGGAAAAATGATTGAGTTGGTTTCCTTTATAACATACGGTCACATTTCATTTTCTTGTAATTATTCTATTTCTTTTTTCTTTCATTTTCTTGTAATTATTCTTTTTTCTTTTTCTTTTTCATTTTCTACTATAATTAGTATTTTAGCATATTTTTTAATCTACATAACTTATGTTAATTGTTTAATTATCAGAATATAGAAGATGACATTTTATGTTCTTTAGGATATAAGTATATATTTAATAAATTTGATGTTCAATACATATCTTTCTAAACTAATTAATGTCAAGGTTTGTTACTCATTACATGTTTGATTGATTTATATAATTGAGGTTGTACTTAATATAAATATTTACTTTACAATACTTAATAGAAAACTCTGGTTCATAATCACTTTATGATTGTATAAACAAAATAAAAAGGGTAAAAAAATACGTACTGCTGAAAAATTGTCATATTTTCCTTTTTTTTCTATCTTTTATGAGTAATTTTCTTTCTTATCTATCAAATGTACAAATCAAGTGATTTCTGATATAGGTTGATCTTTTGATGGTACACATCTCTAACTCTCTCATTTTGTCACTCTATTCATCTGTGTTTCTTCTTTTTCAATTTTATTCTTGCGTCACCAATGATTATGATAGGGTTTTCGTATTATTTTGATGAGATTGAGATGGTTGTTAGGATTATAAGGATCTCAAAATAATAAAGATGGTGCTAATGTAACACTGGAAAAATGATTGAGTTGGTTTCCTTATAACATACGGTCACATTTTCATTTTCTTGTAATTATTCTATTCATTTTTTCTTTTTCATTTTCTTGTAATTATTCTTTTTTCTTTTTTTCTTTTTCATTTCTACTTATAATTAGTATTTTAGCATATTTTTTAATCTACATACTTATGTTAATTGTTTAATTATCAGAATATAGAAGATGACATTTTATGTTCTTTAGGATATAAGTATATATTTAATAAATTTTGATGTTCAATACATATCTTTCTAAACTAATTAATGTCAAGGTTTGTTACTCATTACATGTTTGATTGATTTATATAATTGAGGTTGTACTTAATATAAATATTTACTTTACAATACTTAATAGAAAACTCTGGTTCATAATCACTTTATGATTGTATAAACAAAATAAAAGGGTAAAAAAATACGTACTGCTGAAAAATTGTCATATTTTCCTTTTTTTTCTATCTTTTATGAGTAATTTTCTTTCTTATCTATCAAATGTACAAATCAAGTGATTTCTGATATAGGTTGATCTTTTGATGGTTACACATCTCTAACTCTCTCATTTTGTCACTCTATTCATCTGTGTTTCTTCTTATTTTCAATTTTATTCTTGCGTCACCAATGATTATGATAGGGTTTTCGTATTATTTTGATGAGATTGAGATGGTTGTTAGGATTATAAGGATCTCAAAATAATAAAGATGGTGCTAATGTAACACTGGAAAAATGATTGAGTTGGTTTCCTTTATAACATACGGTCACATTTTCATTTTCTTGTAATTATTCTATTTCATTTTTTCTTTTCATTTTCTTGTAATTATTCTTTTTTTTTTTTCTTTTTCATTTTCTACTTAATTAGTATTTTAGCATATTTTTTATCTACATAACTTATGTTAATGTTTAATTATCAGAATATAGAAGATGACATTTTATGTTCTTTAGGATATAAGTATATATTTAATAAATTTGATGTTCAATACATATCTTTCTAAACTAATTAATGTCAAGGGTTTGTTACTCATTACAGTTTGATTGATTTATATAATTGAGGTTGTACTTAATATAAATATTTACTTTACAATACTTAATAGAAAACTCTGGTTCATAATCACTTTGATTGTATATAAACAAAATAAAAAGGGTAAAAAAATACGTACTGCTGAAAAATTGTCATATTTTCCTTTTTTTTATCTTTTATGAGTAATTTTCTTTCTTATCTATCAAATGTACAAATCAAGTGATTTCTGATATAGGTTGATCTTTTGATGGTTACACATCTCTAACTCTCTCATTTTGTCACTCTATTCATCTGTGTTTCTCTTATTTTCAATTTTATTCTTGCGTCACCAATGATTATGATAGGGTTTCGTATTATTTTGATGAGATTGAGATGGTTGTTAGGATTATAAGGATCTCAAAATAATAAAGATGGTGCTAATGTAACACTGGAAAAATGATTGAGTTGGTTTCCTTTATAACATACGGTCACATTTCATTTTCTTGTAATTATTCTATTTTCATTTTTCTTTTCATTTCTTGTAATTATTCTTTTTTCTTTTTTCTTTTCATTTTCTACTTATAATTAGTATTTTAGCATATTTTTTATCTACATAACTTATGTAATTGTTTAATTATCAGAATATAGAAGATGACATTTTATGTTCTTTAGGATATAGTATATATTTAATAAATTTTGATGTTCAATACATATCTTCTAAACTAATAATGTCAAGGTTTGTTACTCATTACATGTTTGATTGATTTATATAATTGAGGTTGTACTTAATATAAATATTACTTTACAATACTTAATAGAAAACTCTGGTTCATAATCACTTTATGATTGTATAAACAAATAAAAGGGTAAAAAAAATACGTACTGCTGAAAAATTGTCATATTTCCTTTTTTTTCTCTATGAGTAATTTTCTTTCTTATCTATCAAATGTACAAATCAAGTGATTTCTGATATAGGTTGATCTTTTGATGGTTACACATCTCTAACTCTCTCATTTTGTCACTCTATTCATCTGTGTTTCTTCTTATTTTCAATTTTATTCTTGCGTCACCAATGATTATGATAGGGTTTTCGTATTTTTGATGAGATTGAGATGGTTGTTAGGATTATAAGGATCTCAAAATAATAAAGATGGTGCTAATGTAACACTGGAAAAATGATTGGTTGGTTTCCTTTATAACATACGGTCATTTTCATTTTCTTGTAATTATTCTATTTTCATTTTTTCTTTTTCATTTTCTTGTAATTATTCTTTTTTCTTTTTCTTTTTCATTTTCTACTTATAATTAGTATTTTAGCATATTTTTTTTATATATACTTATGTTAATTGTTTAATTATCAGAATATAGAAGATGACATTTTATGTTCTTTAGGATATAAGTATATATTTAATAAATTTTGATGTTCAATACATATCTTTCTAAACTAATTAATGTCAAGGTTTGTTACTCATTACATGTTTGATTGATTATATAATTGAGGTTGTACTTAATAAATATTTACTTTACAATACTTAATAGAAAACTCTGGTTCATAATCACTTTATGATTGTATAAACAAAATAAAAAGGGTTAAAAATACGTACTGCTGAAAAATTGTCATATTTCCTTTTTTTTCTATCTTTTATGAGTAATTTTCTTTCTTATCTATCAAATGTACAAATCAAGTGATTTCTGATATAGGTTGATCTTTTGATGGTTACACATCTAAACTCTCATTTTGTCACTCTATTCATCTGTGTTTTATTTTCAATTTATTCTGCGTCACCAATGATTATGATAGGGTTTTCGTATTATTTTGATGAGATTGAGATGGTTGTTAGGATTATGAGGATCTCAAAATAATAAAGATGGTGCTAATGTAACACTGGAAAAATGATTGAGTTGGTTTCCTTTATAACATACGGTCACATTTTCATTTTCTTGTAATTATTCTATTTTCTTTTTTCTTTTTCATTTTCTTGTAATTATTCTTTTTTCTTTTTTTCTTTTCATTTTCTACTTATAATTAGTATTTTAGCATATTTTTAATCTACATACTTATGTTAATTGTTTAATTATCAGAATATAGAAGATGACATTTTATGTTCTTTAGGATATAAGTATATATTTAATAAATTTTGATGTTCAATACATATCTTCTAAAACTATTAATGTCAAGGTTGTTACTCATTACATGTTTGATTGATTTATATAATTGAGGTTGTACTTAATATAATATTTACTTTACAATACTTAATAGAAAACTCTGTTCATAATCACTTTATGATTGTATAAACAAAATAAAAAGGGTAAAAAAATACGTATGCTGAAAAATTGTCATATTTCCTTTTTTCTATCTTTTATGAGTAATTTTCTTTCTTATCTATCAAATGTACAAATCAAGTGATTTCTGATATAGGTTGATCTTTTGATGGTTAAACATCTCTAACTCTCTCATTTTGTCACTCTATTCATCTGTGTTTCTTCTTATTTTCAATTTTATTCTTGCGTCACCAATGATTATGATAGGGTTTTCGTATTATTTTGATGAGATTGAGATGGTTGTTAGGATTATAAGGATCTCAAAATAATAAAGATGGTGCTAATGTAACACTGGAAAAAATGATTGAGTGGGTTTCCTTTATAACATACGGTCACATTTTCATTTTCTTGTAATTATTCTATTTTCATTTTTCTTTTTCATTTTCTTGTAATATTCTTTTTTCTTTTTTTCTTTTTCTTTTTTTACTTATAATTAGTATTTAGCATTTTTTTATCTACATAACTTATGTTATTGTTTAATTATCAGAATATAGAAGATGACATTTTATGTTCTTTAGGATATAAGTATATATTTAATAAATTTTGATGTTCAATACATATCTTTCTAAACTAATTAATGTCAAGGTTGTTACTCATTACATGTTTGATGATTTATATAATTGAGGTTGTACTTAATATAAATATTTACTTACAATACTTAATAGAAAACTCGGTTCATAATCACTTTATGATTGTATAAACAAAATAAAAAGGGTAAAAAATACGTACTGCTGAAAAATTGTCATATTTTCCTTTTTTTCTATCTTTTATGAGTAATTTTCTTCTTATCTATCAAATGTACAAATCAAGTGATTTCTGATATAGGTGATCTTTTGATGGTACACATCTCTAACTCTCTCATTTTGTCACTCTATTCATCTGTGTTTCTTCTTATTTTCAATTTTATTCTTGCGTCACCAATGATTATGATAGGGTTTCGTATTATTTTGATGAGATTGAGATGGTTGTTAGGATTATAAGGATCTCAAATAATAAAGATGGTGCTAATGTAACACTGGAAAAATGATTGAGTTGGTTTCTTTATTAACATACGGTCACATTTCATTTCTTGTAATTATTCTTTTTCATTTTTCTTTTTCATTTTCTTGTAATTATTCTTTTTCTTTTTTCTTTTTCATTTTCTACTTATAATTAGTATTTTAGCATATTTTTTAATCTATAACTTATGTTAATTGTTTAATTATCAGAATATAGAAGATGACATTTTATGTTCTTTAGGATATAAGTATATATTTAATAAATTTGATGTTCAATACATATCTTCTAAAAAATAATAATGTCAAGGTTGTTACTCATTACATGTTTGATTGATTTATATAATTGAGGTGTACTTAATATAAATATTTACTTTACAATACTTAATAGAAAACTCTGGTTCATAATCACTTTATGATTGTATAAACAAAAAAAAAAGGGTAAAAAAATACGT
>NW_026112892.1:0-55118 GCF_024323335.1 Lathyrus oleraceus
TTGTGACTTCTACATAATTCCAATTACGACTGCTTAACATAACGCTAAATTTTTGACACAAAAAGGCATAGCATTCTAGTTAGTGAGATGTAAGTCTCCCCTCTTTCATGGTATTGTGTGGCAACTTGGCATTTTTCCTTCCTTTGGAAGATATCTTGGGTCAAGGATCCATGCTTGTGATAAGTGGGTTTGAGTGTTCCCCAAAGAACGGCTTAAAATGAAAAGCAAAAACAAAAAACAATACTAACTTCTAATTCATTAACAACTAACATTTAATTTCAAGTCATTTACTTTTAATGCACTTTAAATTTTAAGCTCTATTCATTTGCCATTATCATACCATTCTAATTGTTTATATTAATGCCTTTTCACTTTGTCCACTTGGACCATATTGTGTGATATATCTTGTTTGTGTATATTTTGTTTGTTTGTGTGGTCTTTGACCATAATGTACATAACAAGAAACAAAACCCTAAAAAACTATTGTGTAGACTATTGTTTGGTCTTAGGCAATTGGACTTAGAATCTAGGCAACATCCCCATGCAAAAGGACTTGGCCAATGCCAACTTTCATGTAACCAAGTGCTTGCAATTTGAAACTTCATCTGATACATCATTGAAGATACATCTGAGTTCATCTGCAACATAATCATTGTGAAACTGTTATTTTGAACCTATGACTCGTGGAATGAATCATTTGTTACATGGGCAAATTTGAAGAAGATTATGGAGTGACTAAAGCTTGGATGTGGCTATCTTTTGTTTGATGCCTTGCTCTTCAAGTTAATATTGTATGCATTGTTTGTTGCTTGATTCTAATATCCAAGGGAATTTGGGGTTTCTATATGGCATTCTTGCCTATTGGATTGCAGCCCATTGGTTAGATCTTTTCAACTCTTAACTTTTAATTTATGCTTAGGATTAGTCTCTTCATCTCCTCCCCATCTCTTAATTTCAAAATCTCTCCCTCCTTTTAAAAACTTCTTTGTTTGTACTTGTTTTTTTAAAAACTTAGACCATTTGCAAATTAGAAACTTTGGCCTTATGCCACTGCAGTTTTTAAACTTCTTCTTAATCAAACTTGTAAATAAATTTAACTATACTTGACTTAAAATTTTCAAAAGTCAAAAAGAACTAACTCATTCAAACCTTTTCTTTAGGCCCTTGTGCCTTTCAAACTTAATTTTTTGATTAAAAGCAATACATCCACTTTGAAATTTGTATCACGAACTACGAGGTTTTGATCCCTCAGTTTATGTTGGTACGTAGGCACAAGTCTGAAGGTCTTGCCAAACACAAAAATATAATTAATGAATTCTTTTCTCATCCCCCCATTCTATTTGTTTGTAAACATCACGTTGTACAAAATACATATGCACACAAGAAAGGGCTCCCTAGGAGTACCTAGGATACTTTGGGTGCTAACACCTTCCCTCTGTGTAACCAACCCCCTTACCTGTAATCTCTGGCATCTTATTAGTTTTGATTTGAAAACTTCTTATTTTTGGGTTTTGTTTTTACTTTTCCCTTTTCCCTTGGAAACAATAAAAGCGTGATGGCGACTCTTATTATTTGATGTCTTGCTTATCCATAGATTGATGATCATTAATTTACCTCTACACTTGGCAATTTGCCCGACTTGCATTTCCAGGTTTTTGATCGAAGCGTCAGTGTTTTTCTAATTTGCCATAGATTGTTGCATGAATTGTTGCAAGGTATCTTCAAGTTTGGATGTTCTGTCTGGTTGATTTGCATTTTGTTGGTTTTGATAGTTTTGATACTGATTTAGCCTGCTTGATGTCCCAGAATCTTATCTCCAACCTTGACCATAGATGGCATTGTTTCCACTTTGATAATTTGGATTGCAATTATATGGTGTTTGTCTTTGTTGATTCTCCATATAATTGACCTCTTCGTTGATTGGAGGTCAAAAACCGGTTTGATGGTCTCCTGTACTTAACTCGCAAAAAGCTATTTGTTGTGGTGCACATGCCGAACCGTGCATTTCCTTAAGTTGTTGTGGTAATTTGGATAACTATTTTGTTAATTCTTCTACAATTTTAGTGAGCAATTTGTTTTGTGCTAGTATTGCATCGTTTGTACCTAAATCCACCATTCCATGCTTCTTTTGTACGGTTCCTCGATTGTATTGCACTCGAATATCGATGAGAGCCATTCGGTTGATAATTGAGACTGCTTCTTCTGCGCTTTTTGCTAATAATGATCCACTAGCTATTGCGTCAAGTAAGAGTTTTGGTTGTGGCTGCAATCCGTTGCGGAAGATGTGGATTTGTGTTAGGTTGTCAAAACCATGATTTGGACATTTTTGTAGCATGGATTTGTAATGTTCCCAAGCTTCACATAAAGTTTCATTTGCGGATTGAGAAAACGCGACAATAGTTGTTTTAGCATCCATGAACCGGTTGTGAAGGAAGAATCTGTTAAGAAAATTCACTTCCAATACATTCCAATTGGTCATGGCTTTGGTAGGTTGGTCAAGATACCAATCATTTACTTTGTGTATCAAGTAGTGCAAAATAATCTCATGAAAACAGCTTCCTCTTCTGCTTCGGGTGCACCTAACGTACCGGCCAGTGCATAAAAATTTGTGAGATGGGTGTATGGATCTTCATGATCCAAACCTGCAAAAGGGTTAGCGTAAATAATCTGCAGCAACCCTGTTTTCATTTTAGTTTGTCTAGTGGATGGATTGTTGGTGAGACGGGCCAATCGCCTTGGACTGCTTGCGCAAGGACCGTTAACAGTCTCATCTGCCATGGTTTATTTGATAGGAGTTGTTGATAAAACATAAGTGGATTCCTTTTGTTTGGTTACTTGCTTCTGCTTCTTTGCACGTCTTTTGTTCTTCCGGACTGTTCTTTCGATCTCGGGATCAAAAGGTATTAATTCCCTTGAGTTTGTACCTCGCATACACAAAGTGTTACAATTTCTAACCAACAAATGTTAGGAGAAAGTGAGATAAAGTACAGGTGTAAATATATATACAGTATTTTGAACAAATATACAAACTTAAAAGATAACAATACTCATTATGTTCGTAATATCTATATGTCAATCCACGACAACTATGCCATTTTGATGTTGAGTAAATCAAAAAGAAGTATTTTGTTATCGTATCCACAAAGACTGGAGTGATATACCAACGCTTACGTTTACTGATATAGTTTAAGTTCAAGTTTTTCGGAAAGTTTAAAGTTTCAATAGAAAGTAATAGTGAAATGTAAGATATACAGAATAAAATAAGCGGGATTGTAATATGACAAGTTATCTTGCAGGGATTGGATGTCCTCAACCCTTTACATATGCAATGTACCGATTAATTTTGGCATAATCATGTGTTCATTCATATTTCCACATACTTTTTAAAACAACATGTATGTCTACATGAAAGTTTCAAGATTCCAATCAGTTTGTTGAATTGATGATGTCTCAACCGATTAAACAATCTGATTGTATGAAGATCAAGTATTTGGAGGTGGATATTAAAACTAATTCTATGTCTAGCAATTAGAGTTTAACCGGTTCATTATCTTTGGTTCATGAACTCGAAAGCAATTTTTATTAACATATCAAATTCATAAAAATTAAAAAGATAAAATCAAGATAGAATCAATAATCATGAAAACATGTTTATATTAAGAATACAATCGGTAAATATACATACGATTATGGTAGATTCTTTCAATCCCAGCAAGAGGAGGAGATTAGCTAGCCATTTTCATGGTAGCTTGTACAAAAAGGAAGAATTAGAGATGAATGAGCATCACTGATGATTCCTCGATTGTTGATGTGTATCCAGCTCGATTCTTTGATTGCCTCCCTTAAGTGTCTATTACAACTCTCTTTGACAGAATACACTAAATATTATAAGTTGTTATCAATGAAAACTAGATGCCTTCTGCATTGCTCTTGGTCTCTTTTTATGTCGGTTATGGCCACCTGAGTTTGCTTAGCGAGTTTAAGTTTCACTACACGAGCTATCGTTTCTTCTCCATTAAGTATGTGAGCTATCAAACCGCCTTCTAGGAGCCTCCAATCTTCGCTAAGTGAAGCATATTCCGCTAAGCAAACTTCCTTTCTTATCCATTAAGTTTTGAGTTATCCAAACACCTTCCAAGAGCCTCCAAACATCACTAAGCGAGGTATAGTTCGCTATGTGAACATCCTTCGCTGCTCTTCACTTTGGGCCTTCGCTAATTCTTTGTTGCGCCTCGCTTCTAGCGAACTAGAATGATTTGCTAATGACTTGGTTTCGCTAAGCAAAATAGAGCTCGCTTAGAGAATCGTGCCTTTGCTGTCTCTTCGCTTGCAACTCGCTGCTGGCAAACCTGGAAGTTTTATTCCTGACTTGGTTTCACTAAGCGAATTAGAATTTGCATAGCGAAACAGGACATGTTATTTGTTTGACTTTTTCCTTCCTTTGATTCATTCCTGCAATAATTAATCACGCATCGTTAAAAGTATCATTTTTCTTGACAAAGTGTGTATTATTTCATGAATAAATGTTTCCTTAATTTGATAAATGTTATTTTTCATAAATGAATTTTATCCATTTTGGGCATTTATAAGCTTGCAGCGTGTTCCAACATGTGTCTCATCATTTGGAGTGTTGGATCTGTTACGTCAATTAATGAGGCATGATCCAACGCTCTTGGTTTTTCTGATTTTAATTCTTTTTCTTTTGATTATTTTAAATTACTTTTTCTTTAAAAATTCGTAGTAATTTTATTTATTATCCAAAAAAATCCCAAAATAATTTCTAAAATTCTCTTTTATTTTTTTCATCTAATTTTTATATTTCCACATTTTATTTCACTGATTTTCTATTTTTCATGAATTTTCTCTTTTCTCCTTTGTTTTAATTGGTTTAGAAATACTTTTCTGCATTTTGAAATTTTGAAATTTTTATTTTATGGTTCTCATTTTATTTCCAACCTTCCATAATTTTCTTGGTCATTTATTTGGTATTTTGAAGGATTTTGTGGATTTTCCATTTTATTTTCATTTTAAAAATACCTTTAATTCAGTTTTAATTCATTTAATTTCATTTTTGATTTATTTGATCTAGTGATTTTCTGTTGGCCTTGGATCATGATGACTTTGACTTCAAGTCTCATCAAACTCAATGGATCTTAGGTGTTGATAGGGTGAAAACCCTAATCCACCAAAATTGATGATTGATTTTGATGATGACTTGATCAAAATTGTGATTTAATTTGGGTGTGACTTCTTTTTTCCCTTTCATCTTCATCCCTTTCTTTTATTTTGATCAATTAGATGGGTTGGTGTCCATCTTGTTCATGATGTGTGGGTTGGTGCTTGATGAACTTTCATCATTTCAAATCTATCTTCTAAGTGATCATGAATCATTTAAGGTACTTTAGACTGATGCATAAGTTTGTCCTAAGTGTCATGAAATGTGGATTGAAGTAATGAACCATCCTCCTAGCCTTTGTGCTTGATCACCCCATTTCATTTTCTTTTCTTGTGTGGCATAGCTTTATGAGGATGATTTACATATCATTTCTCTAGCATGTATTAACACAAATATTATTATTAACCGACCTCAGATAGTTGTGACTTCTACATAAGTCCAATTACGATTGCTTAACATAGCGCTAAATTTGTCCCAAAGGCAATGATATTTTTATAAGTGAGACTGTAAGTCTCCTATTCATCATGGTATTGTGTGAAAATTTTGCCCCTTTTCCATTTGTGAGAGCTACTGACATACTTGTTGATTTTATCCAGGATGGATCTCTTCTTATAAATGATGTATAAGGTTCATATTTTCATTCTTGTGAGTGGATAGTTGAGTATTCTCCAAAAAATGACCAAAATATCTTTTCATCTTTGATTGCGAACATCATTTACTAATAATTTACTTGTATTAACTTTTACTTCAAAGTCATTTACCTTTATGCCTTTACTTTTTATGTCATTTAATTTATATTTTATGTTTAGCATTTCATATCATATTATTGTGTAATTATATTATTTTTGTTCTTTGACCACTTGGATCTTTCTTTTGATAATATTGTAAAGAAGACACTAATAAAAAACCTAAAAAAGAAGCTTGTTACTCCTAATTCATGGACTTATGATTACTATCCTTGGCATCTTTGTGGAGTTATGGAATTAGGATTAGGATCTTGACCTTTGCTTTGGGACTTGTGACTTAAGATCCTGGAATTCATCTGATACCTGAAGCGGTAAATTCATGATCATCAAGCTATGGATAAGCTAGAGATCAAATAACAAGAGTCGCCACCGCGCTTTTATTGTTTCCAAGGGAAAAGGGAAAAAGTACGAACAAAACCCAAAAAGTAAGAAGTTTTCAAATCAAAACTAATAAAATGTCAGAGATTATAGGTAAGGGGGTTGGTTACACAGAGGGAAGGTGTTAGCACCCAAAGTGTCCTAGGTACTCATAGGGAGCCCTTTTTGTGTGCATATGTATTTGGTACAAAGTGATGTTTACAAACAAATAGAATGGGTGGATGAGAAAAAATTCATTAATTATATTTTTGTGTTTGACAAAACCTTCGGTCTTGTGCCTACGTACCAACACAAAAATGAGGGATCAAAACCTTGTAGTTCGTGATACAAATTTCAAAGTGGATGCATTGCTTTTAACAAAAATTAAGTTTGAAAGGCACAAGGGCCTAAAAATGATTTGACTGAGTTAGTTATTTTTGGCTTTTTGAAAGTTTAAGTCAAGTATAGTTAAGTTTATTTACAAGTTTGATTTAGGAAAAGAAATTTAAAATGCAATGACATAAGGCCAAAGTTTCTATCTTTTTTGTAAAATTGGTCAAAGTTTAGAACAAAATAAGTTCAATTAAAGAAGGTTTTGAAAAAGGAGGGAGATATTTTGAAATTAAATAAATGGTGAGAAGATGAAGATACTATCCTATGTACAAAATTAAAAGTTTAGAGTTGAAAAGATCTGACCAAGTGGGTAGCAATCCAATAGACAGGAATGTCAATAGAAACCCAGAATTCCCTTGGACTTTTATAATCAAGCAACACACAAATGCACAATTATATTATCTTGAAGAGCAAGGCATCAAATAAAGATGGCCCCATCCAACCTTATCCATTCCATGATCTTCTTCAAGGTAGCCCATGTAACAGATGAATTTCACAAGTCACAGGTTCAAAATAACAGCTTCACAATGATCATGTTGCAGATGAACTTAGAGAGATCTTGAATGATATATCAGATGAAGTTTCAAATTACAAGCACTTGGTTTCTCAATAAGTTGGCATTGGCCAAGTCCTTTAGCATAGGAATGTTGCCTAAATTCTAAGTCCGTTTGTCCAAGATCAAGCCAAACAGTCCACACAAAAGTTTAATAGGGTTTTTGTTGTTATTATATACATTAATGGTCAAAGACCACTCAAACAAGCAAAGTATACACAAACAAAATATATCACACAATATGGTCCAAGTGGACAAAGTGAAAATTGCATTAACATAAACAATTAGGATGATATGAACAATGGCAAATGTATAAAAGCTGGAATTAAATGACATTAAAGTAAATGGCTTGTAATTAAAAGTTAGTAGATATTAGGTTAGAAGTTAGTATTGTTTTGCTTTTGCTTTCTTAGACATTCTTTGGAGAACACTCAACCCACTTGTCACAAGCATGAATCCTTGAGCCAAAACATCTTCCAAAGGAATGAAAGAAGGCCAAGTTTCCACACAATACCATGAAAGAGGGGAGACTTATAATCTCACTAACTAGAATGCTATGCCTTTTATGTCACAAATTTAGCGCTATGTTAAGCAATTGTAATTGGACTTATGTAGAAGTCACAACTATTTGAGGTCGGGCAATAAAATTTTGGTGTTAATGCATGTTAGAGACATAGTATTATGAACTATGCTCATGAAACATACCACACACAAAAAGAATATGCAAAAGGTGTGGGCTAATCTCATCCATACTCATGTTAATTTTTCAATCAACTAGCTTTAGGACTTTGAGATATCATAGGCCAAACGAGATGAATGCATAAAGAAGGGGAATAAGATGAAGAGGGAGGGGAATGGATGAAATCACAAATTGATCAAATGAGGACTTTTACCAAATTAATATCATTCATTCATTTTGGGAGATGGAACGTACATTCCATCAATCCCCTAAATCCAATGATATTAATTTGACAAGGTCAAATCAACCTTGATCAAGGCCCAATAACAATAGTCAAACACAAATAAGTCATCACAATTAATCAACAAAATTATTTGGCATTTATTAAAATTAAAAATACTAAAACAAGGCATTTAAATTAAATATGGTTTGTCCAATTCCTAAAACCTCATCAAAACACCAAAGAAACGGTCATGAGATTTATCATCGGTCAAACAAGGTCAAAGGACCTTGGAGAAAAAATTTCATAATTTTGGACATCTAAAAGTATTTTTAAACAATTAAAAAACAAATGAAAAATAATTAAATCATGAAAACTATTAATAATGATCCAAAAAATAATTTTAATTCAGAATATGAAAGAGGAAATTTTTTGAAATTCTTTGGTGAAACTCATATTTTTTGGATCAATATTAAAATTAATATGAATTAATGAAAATAAAAGGAATAAAAGAAAATTAGAAAATAACCAAAAAACATGAGCCACTTGATCTCCCTCATTAATTGAGGTGGCAGATCAAGTGGCCACCAGCACGCGTTCCATTGTGGTCTTGAGTCAATGCGCCACAGGAAAGGTAATTACAATGCACGCTCGTGATTAAAACGATTCAAATAAGATCAATGGCTCAGAACCAAGCCAGCACATCACCTGCGTCCAAAGGTCGGTCGTCTTCTCCGGCGACCCTGGACGGACTGGTTCACTCATCACCATAAAAAATGAAAAAGAGGACATGATCTGAAATAAAAAATGGCATAGATCACGAATCTGACCTCAATTCATCCTAACTCCAAGTATATTGAGAGATACATGGAGTTGAAATTTGAGGTACATGAACTGAGTTACTTCGATTTGGCCTCAAAGCAACTCAATCTTCTTGCCTACATTGGTAGGACTTCAGACAACCAAAGAATCAAGAGAATTGAGCAAGATTGGGAGAGAATCGGAGAGATGATTTTTTTTGGAAAATACCTTCAATGTAGGTATGGATTCAACTGTTCTTGCCTTCGCTCGTGCTTGATCTCACTCAGAATGCTTGCAGGAATGGAATAGAATGCACAAAAGGTCTTGGATCCTTGGAGTTTTGAATCTCAAAACAGTGAGAATTCTAACTCAATTTCAAATGAAATTCTCAGGATTATCCTTTGGAATGAGAGGGTTAGAGGTCTGGGATCAAAGTTGGCGCAAATGTGTATGTAATTTTGAGCATATGGAGCTCTATTTATAGCCAATTCAATTGATATTTGCACACTTGAAGTGAACTTCCAAAATTAGCAATGTGTGATGCATGAGTGCATGGGCGTGTACAGGCCCATGAAATCGCTCCATCTGATCCATAATTGAGTGTAAGCAAGGCTGAAGTCATGTTGGAATTCTAGGCAAGTGTGTGTGAAGATTTAAAGTTTGATCTTTGCCAAATGATGATACCATGTTCATGCCATGCGCAACCCTAGTAATTCTTGTCCAAAATGGATGATCTTTGACTTTTTCGAAAGGTTAGATCAAGAGGAACAACTTTCATGTTCAACACTTTTCCATTTGAAGCTTGTATCATGATGAATTTTGAGATGGAAGTTTGGAAATTTCAACATGTTGAAGTGTTTTCTAAGTGTTAAGCCATATGTCTCAATATTCAACCTTGCTTAACTTTTTATGTGAGCTTCAAATGAGAAAAATGTATTCATCAAAGTTGTATCTCTTTAAAAGACCTTAAAAATTGTCACCAATTTCATGTAATTTGGATTTTAAATGATAGAGTTATGCATTTTTGAAGTTTGGAAAAATCACTTGATCAATGGTATAGGTCAAAAGTGACCTATAATGTAGCCTTATATCACATGCTCATAAAAGTTGAATTAGCTCTCACTCCCAACATCAAAGTTGAATTATACATCTTGAATTTGATTATGCAACTTGGAAATCTTTCATCTCATAAAAATTGAGCAAGTTATGGCCTTGGGAAGTTGACTTTCAAATTAGGGTTTAGACAAAATAACCTATAATGTTTCAACATAGCAAACGATTTTCAAAGGAAAAATAGCTCTAGATATCAACACGAAAATTGTTTGGAATGTCATTTAGAGTAAGTTTTCTCTTGTAATCATTTTCATATGGTGAAAATTGTAGGAGATAAGGTCTAGGGAGACCCAGTTTTGTTCAGATGAAATCATCTGGCCAACCACCATCAACCAACTTGCTAATCTTCAATTCTCTTGACTTTCTAGGATCATGGTAGATCATATATGCATAAGATGATGAATTTTGAAGTTCCCCTTGAGAAATTTGACCAAATGGTGAGATAGCTTGTTGGAGAAGTTACTCAAGATACTCAGTCAAACTAGGGTTTCCAAGGCAAATCACCCTCAAACTCTTGAAGAAAACTTGATCAATACAACATGTAAGAATAAATGGAACTCATATATGATGCTTATAACCATTCTTGTATCAGTTCATGGTTGTGCTCTTTGTCATGAGGGTCTCAAACCCTAGATATGAATTTGATAGATCAATGGAAATCATACCCTACCTACAAAAGAGTTAGGCATATGCAAAGACATATTTTTAGTGTTTTGATTAGTAAAATGATAAAATACAAATATGATACAATCACAAAGTACTTGGTGATCTCTCCCAAAACAAACCCAATGAAGGAGGGGTAAGGAGGATGCCAATGTATGATCCCAATGCTAATTCTTATGATGAAATTGCATGAGGGATCTTAGGGTCAAAATTGGGGTCTTACAGCTGCCCCTATTTAAGGACATTCTAATTGATGAGGAGAAGGTTAAAATCTTCATGTCGACTCAATAGAATGGGCTTAAATAACAACATATAGAAACAAATTTTGGTCCCTAAGAGACCTCATGATGCATATGATATGAACGCAAAAGTTAATTCTTTGTGGGGAAATATTGCCATAAAGGAAAAGAAATCAGAGAGACCGAAGGTCCACAGGAGTAAAATGCATTTCCGTAAGGAAAACTAACTAGGGGGAAAAAGGGTTATGTGCAGGCCAGGCTATGACTCAAAACTACTGAGGGACTCGAGAGATTCCATACAAAATGGAAAGACTCAGTCGGGGAATTAACAACATCTGCAGGGGATAGGAGTAAGTCAGGATAAAAATGAAGTACTTGAATCATGCAGGAAAAGCGATTTCACTAAGAAAATGCGCACTCAACTCAACTGGGGAGAAAATAAACTTCAACACAGGAGGAGCAGAAATCTATTATCTACTACCTGTTACTGGGTAAGGAGATAATAAAGATCTGACAGAGAGAACATCCATCACCGATTAGGATGAACATATCAAGGATGACTCGCTGGGAAACCACAGAAGGGAGTATTCATTACCAGTTACTGGGTAAGAATAGCCTTGCTTGGGGAAACTGCAGAAAATAGGATTTACAACTACCAGTTACTGGGCAGAAGACCAAGGGTGAGAGTATCTGTCATCGGATAGGATGAACATATCAAGGATAAACTCAACAGGGAAGAAAATCTGTCATCGGTTAGGATGAACATATCAAGGATAAACTTGCCTGGGATTGTCAAGGAGGATATCTGTCATCGGTTAAGATGAAAATATCAAGGATAAACCAACTGAACAAAAAGTAGGAATTACATCTATTGAATGCTAGATAGAATACCATCAAAGAGAAAATCTGTCACCGGTTAGGATGAACATATCAAGGGTAGACTCTGTGAGAAGATAAAATAGGAATTACATCTATCAGTTACTGGATAGAATACCAAGAGAGAGAATCCGTCACTGGTTAAAGTGAACATGTCAAGGATCAACTCTGTGAAGGGGACAAAAAGCAGGATTCACAACTACCGGTCACTGGGTGGAAGACCGCAAAGAGAAGAAAACCCGTCATCGGTTAGGATGAACATATCAAGGATTAACTCTCTGGGGAACAAGAATAGGGATTACAACTACCTTTTTACTAGGTAGAATACCAAAGATGAGAATATTTGTCATCGGTTAGGATGAACGTATCAAGGATAGACTCAAGCAGGAGAGAAAAAGATACCCGTCACCGGTTAGGGTGAACATATCAAGGATATACTTCCTGGGGAATCAGATCCATTGGGGACTCTACTGCTGGGAAAAATGGGATACTTTTGTCGGGTATTGGGAAAGAAGTAACAAACTGCAAACTAAGAAGAATATTATCAGTTACTGGGCAATAGACTCTTAGGGAACTCAAAGTATCTATCTAGGTAAGAGCTAGAAAGAAATACTCAATTAAGACTCATCCCAATGAGGACATAACTCAAGGGGAGTGGTTCCTTCCAGATAAACAACTGGAAAGGAAACTAAAATAATAATCATCCACGAGGGAACAAGCTCAGTGGGGAAAAGGAGAAAGGTTAAAGTCTTTCTTCCTAAGGGGCTGACACTCTACAATTAAGAGAGAACAGACACCGAAATTTGTATGGGGATCAAGTACCGCCATACAGGGAATGAGAATCTCAAACCAACAAATTAATCAGATATGCGAATATCCAAACATGAAATTATGAAATTATATATATATATATATATATATATATATATATATATATATATATATATATATATATATATATATATATGATGATTATGCGGACAAAGACGATCATAAAGGATACGAAGGTGTCGTAAAGAAATTGAATCATCGGTACAATCCTCAATCAATCCATAAAATATGGAGACAACTGCTGGAGAACAGAGAGATCAACAATCCAAAAAGGCTCAACCCTAACTGGGGAAGGAGGAGATCTGCTGAGGAGAGAGAAATATCATTGAATCTGTGGGAAATTTTTAGGTCAACACCATAAGAATGGGAGACAACCCTACAGGGAAAACAAACTGCTCATGAACCAGGAGGAAACTCTGACTGGGGAGCAAGTCGATTGGCAATTGGCGGGGAAACCAATGCGATCAGCTGGGGAGATCAACCACTTCTGCTGAAGGAAACCAAACTCCACTGGGGAAGGCAAAATCTCTGTCGGGGAAGACCAGTCACAGGGTACCTCAACCAACCAACTCAGCTAGGAAAAGAAACAAAGCTCTACTAGGGAATCCAAAACTCCTCCGTGGAACTGAATCAACACAATCTTCTAGGGATACCCGAAGGGTTAACTGCTTGGGGAACCTCTGATGTTTCGCACTTAAGGACTTGATATCCATCGGAATGTTGTTGATATTTCTTTCAATTGCTTTGGAAAATTGTTGCTTTTATATGTTTTAAGAAAAAAGAGATTTTGATTAAAAAAATTAAATTTTCAAAAATGATCATAATAAAATTTAAACTATTGGCTTAAATAAATAAGAGTAGAAACAATTGGATAAAAGCTCAATTTTATTTGATAGAATGGTAGTCTGTAAATGACAAGACTCCGTAGATTTTTACAAAGTTGAAAATGGTAATTTATATGGAAAAGGGTTACATTGAATACAAATGATCCTTAATCATTCTACCAACTTTTAATATCCACTGTGCTCTTGACCGTTGCCAAGGTGATGAATTGACGTCAACCCTTGTGCTTAATCAAGTTTTCAAAACACTGAAGATCAGTAGAATGCAGTTACTTGCCATAATCCCTAATTTTTTTTGCATAAGTTGCCCCAGGGTGGGGTACTCAACTTATCGGGAAATTCTTTCTGTTTTATGTCTCTAATTTTTGCCTGGATCTTCCTTTCGGGTTTTTAACTCACCGAGGCGCTCATTTTTTGCCTAAGTCGCCCTTTCGGGTTTTCAACTTAGCGAGTTGTTCTTTTCTTTTTTTAGGCGAAGTATTTCTTGACTGCATCTGCGTTCACAGGACGAGTGAACTCTTCACCATCCATAGTTGTAAGTATCAATGCGCCGCCTGAAAAGGCTCTCTTAACAACATATGGTCCTTCATAATTAGGAGTCCATTTTCCTCTAGAATCTGGCGTGAACGATAAAATCTTCTTGAGCACAAGGTCACCTTCTTTGAACACACGAGGTCTGACCTTCTTATCAAAAGCTTTCTTCATCCTTTGCTGATACAACTGACCATGACACATGGCGTTTAATCTTTTTTCTTCAATCAAGTTCAACTGGTCAAACCTGGTCTAACACCATTCAGCTTCAATCTACTTGGCTTCCATAAGCACGCGCAATGAAGGAATCTCAACCTATACGGGGATTACTGCTTCCATACAATATACAAGAGAAAAAGGGGTTTCCCCTATTGAAGTGCGGATGGATGTACGATACCCATGCAAAGCAAATGGGAGCATCTCATGCCAATCCTTGTACGTGACAACCATCTTCTGAATGATCTTCTTGATGTTCTTGTTCGGAACTTCCGCAACCCTGTTCATCTTGGGTCTGTAGGGAGAAGAATTATGATGTGCAATCTTGAAGTCTTTACAAAGAGCTTCCACCATATTATTATTCAAGTTCGATACATTATCAGTAATGATCTTGCTTGGCACACCATAACGGCATATGATCTGATTCTTGATAAACCTTACAACAACTTTCTTGGTTACATTTGCATACGATGTCTCTTTAACTCATTTTGTGAAGTAGTCAATTGCCACCAAAATGAAATGATTCCATTCGAAGCTTTGGGTTCAATCATCCCAATCATATCAATTCCCCACATGGAGAAAGGCCATGGGGAAGAGATAACATTCAATAGTGTTGGAGGAACATGAATCTTATCAGCATAAATTTGACACTTGTGGCATCTTTTCACAAATTTGCAACAGTCAGATTCCATTGTCAGCCAATAGTAACCTGCTCGCAACATCTTCTTCGCCATTGCATGTCCATTGGAATGAGTACCAAAGGAACCTTCATGCACTTCAGTCATCAACAAGTCTGCTTCGTGTCTATCCACGCATCTGAGCAAAACCATGTTGAAGTTTCTCTTGTATAGTATATCACCATTCAAGTAGAAATTACCAGCTAACCTTCTCAAAGTCTTCTTATCTTTCAAAGATGCCCCAGGCAGGTAATTCTGACTTTGAAGGAAACATTTGATGTCATAATACCACAGCTTTTCGTCTTTAATCTCTTCAACAACAAACACATGAGCTGGCCTATCAAGACACATCACAGACAAATTGGGAACTTTATTCCAATACTTCACTACAATCATTGATGCCAATGTTGCAAGAGCATCTGCCATCCGGTTCTCATCTCGAGGGATATGAGGAAACTCAACCTTTGTAAAGAAAGTTGAAATACTCCTCACATAATCGCTATATGGTATCAAACCGAGTTGATTTGTCTCCCATTCTCCTTTGATTTGATTCATAACCAAAGCCGAATCACGGAAGACATCTAAATACTTGATTCTGAGATTCATGGCCTCTTCTAGCCCCATAATGCAAGCTTCATATTCTGCCATGTTGTTTGTACACTTGAAAGTCAATCTGGCTGTAAATGGTAGATGCGTGCCTTGAGGAGTAATGATCACTTCCCCAATGCCATTTCCATATTGATTAACAGCTTCATCAAATACCATGCCCCAACAGGAACCGGGTTCTGGCCCTTCTTCAAACAATGGTTCATCACAATCTTTCATTTTCAAGTACAAAATCTCTTCATCAGGAAAGCCATATTGTACTGACTGGTAATCTTCAATTGGTTGGTGAGCCAAATGGTCAGCCAAGATACTACCTTTGATTGCTTTCTGAGATCGGTATTCAATATCATACTCTGATAACAACATCTGCCAACGGGCAATCCTCCTAGTTAAAGCAGGCTTCTCAAATATATACTTGATTGGATCCATTTTGGATAGCAACCAAGTGGTATGATTCAACATATACTGGCGCAGACGCTTAGCAGCCCAAGCCAATTGATCACACTAAAATTTACGTATTTTTGACTCCGATTTCGCATGCATTCTAGTTATTTTATTATCGTTTTGTTATGTTATTACTGTGTTTTCCTTTGTTTTCAGGTTTTTACCTTAATAGGAGCCCCGATCGAGAAAAGGAGCGAAAAAGAGCCAAAAACCCTAAAAATCAGCATTTTGCTCTTATGGCCTACCCAATGGCGGGCGCCACAGTCCAAGCCGTGACGTGTCCAATTCAAACTTCCATCAACTCCCACGTTTTCCCACCACTTCCACTAAGGCGCCCCACTTAGTGCTTGTGGCGGGCGCCATGGCCTTGTGGCGGGCGCCACAAGAGGAAAACGGTTTCCTCTATTTTCAAGTTGAAGGGCATCCAAGTAAATTCCACCTTTTTTATTTGCTTATAAATAGAAACACGAATTCAGTTTTACAATCACCCAAACTTAGAGCAGACAAAGATCCGAATGTTGGAACAAGGCGAAATCAGAAGCAACTTTGTTTCACTTAGGCGTATATTCAGTTTTATAAAGTGGTAATCGCTTCGCATTGGAGTGTTACCACAATTGTGTAATTGAGTCTGTGATAGAGTCTGTACTCGAGTTTGGAGCACTTTGGAAGGAAGTTAATCATGCCGCCATTTTCTTTTCCGCATTGCAATTTACTCAGCCCTCCGATTGGAGCAGGTTTTTATTACTCGCCTTTACTTTATTTATTTCCCGCACTCGCTTTTACTTTATTTATTTCCCGTACTCGCTTTTACTTTATTTATTTTCCGCACTCGCTTTAAATTATTTATTTCCCGCACTCGCTTTAAATTATTTATTTTCCGCACTCGCACTACTTTCATTTATTTTCTGCACTCGCTTTAAATTATTTACATTCCGCACTCGCACTACTTTTATTTATTTTAATGCACTTATACTTTACCATGTCTAGCTAAATTTATAAGGCTAGAATGTAAGGATCGTAATTAAACCAGTAATCCGTACAATTGTTCGTAGAAACACTTAAAGGGCTATTCTAACTTTCAAATTAAGTTTTCCCGCAATTCAATTCCGTTGGGTAAGATCGAAAGTCGTCCAATGTCTTTTTAAACTTAATTGTTCTTAACTATTTCAAAAACAGCGAAAGCGCTTTGTCTAGTTCATTAGGAGTTTTTAACATCAAGAAGAAAAGAGATTTTGAAACTATTTTCGGACATGTTTATAAGTTTAGAGTCTGGTTCGTGAGAACTGTAGCGGTGTATTTGTCGCTATATGATTTATTGATTAAACCATAAGCAAAGCATATAAAGAATTCGAGTCGCCACCACACTTTTATTTATCCAAAGGACTGGCTAAAAAGCGAACAAAAGCCTAAGAAGTTTTACACATAGAAAACTAATGAAAAGATCAGAGAGTCTGGGTAAGGGGTAAATTACGCAATGGGAAGGTGTTAGGCACCCACTACGTCCTAGGTACTCCTAGGGAGCCCTTTTCACACTTGTCGTATAAAATTGTTATTTGTTATGAAATATTTATTGTGCAAACATGATTGGGATGATGAGAAAAGAATATACAAGTTAATTATTTTTGTGTTCGAACGGATGAACCCGTTGCCTACGTACCTTCCATCAAAGGTAAGGATCAAAACGCCGTAGTTCGGCTAAAAGATTTCCAAAAGTTAGTGGATTCAATTTTAAACACAAACCCTAAGGTCTTACGTTATCCACGGGAGAAAACTCAACCTTATACAAACAACGAGTCCACCATGTGAGAAAAGCTTCAACTTGCTAGTGAGGGGTTAACCCTATAATAAGCAAGGAAGACTTACAATTCAATCAACTAAGGACAAATAGGTGAGATTGACATCAACCAACTAGGATAAATCAAACCTATGGCTAATGTATGAAAACTTAGCAAGAATGGACAAAGCCACAAAACAATTGAATGGGTGAAGTTAATTGATTATGATTATTCACAAAAAGGAGGGTCAAAGTATGATTAAGATTGATTCAAAAGAAGTATTATGAAATGGGGTTTGAAAAGTCAAGGACTTAGGGTCCAGGTTTCTAATTTGAAAGCATGAAGATGTTTGCACAATATTTATCTCAAGTTTTGAAAGTAATGTGTGAAAAGGTTTAGGACAAAGAGGGATGAATGGATGAAGATGGAGTGTAAAACTTCCTAGAAGGTTCACCTCTTGAAATCATATAGAAGATGACTCAAGTGTGTCCTTTGGAATAGGCAATGAGCAATAATAAACAAGCAAAGCAAAGGAAAAAAGTTAACAAAAGCGGATACCGGATGCCAATTACTGGAATTATACCAATCTCCTAAAACAGAACTGGGTATCAGAGACCACTCTATGGACTTATACCAATCTCCTCAACAAAGAAAAAAAAGTGGATACCGGATGCCAATCTATCTGGACTTATACCAATCTCCAACAAAACAAAGCAAACACTTGGATGTCAGATGCCAATCTATCTGGGCTTACTCTAACCTCCAACATATGATCATAGGAAAACAAATGCCAAATTACACGGACTTACAATTGCATCCTCACATACAACAAACAAATGCATCAAGTAAAGAGATGATGAGTGGCCAATGAAATGGTCTTATACTCACTTCCATATCATAGGAACAATGGCCAATGAATGGTCTTACAATTATCCTCAATGGGCAAACAACAAAGATATGTCACAAAGACAGATGAAATGATCATGCACTAATGAGCAATTAATGATGATAAATGCACAAAGCATGCAAGCAAACATGTACAAATGAACTAAGTAATCAATCAACCAAAGTCATTCAGCACACTCTATAACCAAACAATTAGGCTCATACAAAGGGTTAGGCATTGAAGCCAACTGAAATAGGGTTAATGGTGCTCTTAACCGTGACATTGAGAGCCAAGGTGAAGCAGATGAAAGGATATGAGGGGTGTGCCTCATGCTCTTATCCCTGGTTAAGGAGAGCATTGAATATCAGAAGGTGTGGGAGTTCAGAAAGATGGAACTCTCTCCACAAGTTAGACTCGATAGATCTTGGGTTTTTACTTACTATGCATCAACACATATGGTGTGAGCAAGGTGAGTGACACACAGAATAGTAGGAGATAGGTTACATATCTCTTGGATTCTACCAATTGCCTTATTTAAAGGACTTTTCCTGCTTGGGACAAAAGTAAACAAGCACAAACATTGCCTCTTAAGGAGGACTTCAGACAGTTGCCTGGCCAAGTAACAGGCCAGGTCTTCCAGACTACATGAAGACAAGAGATTCTACCTCAATGCAAATGCTATCAAGCAAAGCAATGCAAGTTCTCAAAGAACTAATAGCAACTAATGGTACCTGAAATCAATCAAACAAAATCAGTATACAACTCAAATTCAAAACCAATATAAGATAAGGATCGACAGTCAACACAATTAATCCCATGTGCAAAGCACAAAGCTCAAAGCATATGAGCTAAGCATCCTACAAAACAAACAAGTTAGTTCATGATAATCAATCAAACTCAATTAACTTGCATTAATTTCCTTAAAGCATTTGCTTCTTAACCTGAAAAGCAAACTCAAACATGAGAAACAAGACCACTAGGACAAGCCTAGGGTCAAAAGGAGATAAAAAATCCAAAACAGCAAGTGAAAGCTATCCAAAATCAAGTTCAAACAATTAAGAAACAAACCCAAGTGGTTTCATATTCATATCATTCATCCTTATCATTTCACAAACAAATTAGGTCAAAACATGTCATATAGAACCTCAAAGAAGTCAACAGAAAGATTCAAGTCAAATCCAATCACAAACATTTCAAAAAATTCTCAAATAATTCATGATCAAACATCATCCATAACATGATAAGCATACCAAATTTCAGCTCATTTGGATCAAAGGAAGTAGGTCAATGAAAATCAGAAAGTCAAAGCAAGTTCAAGCAAACTCATACAAAGCATCAACACATGCACCAACTTCAATTAATCATAAAACAGTGATAAAACATGATAAATGAATGGGACTAAAACCATGACAAACTTTAAGATGTCTACATTACTCATGCCAAATTTCACATCTATCCAATTAATAACCAGAATTTCACAAACCAAATACAAACATGTATCACAAAAAATCAACAAATGACCAAACAGGGGAGAAAATTCCAATCAAATAGGAAATGCCATCAATAATTCCAGAAAAATTCATATGTATTCTCAACATCCATAAGTATGTTCATGCAAAAATTCAAACCATTTTGAGTTCAATAAACATGGTAATTAAAATCATGAAGTTGGACATGAATGGTGTGACACAAATTGTCACACCTCTATTCAAAAAATCATATCTCATCAACCAGCAATGATAAAATCACAAACTCTACACGAAAATCACCATGAACATGTCTAGTTTAAGCACAAAAAATTTGAGAGGCATTGGATTATGTATCATCATTTCACAAGCAAAATGGCATGGCATACACAAAATGGACACACATGAACAAACCCTAGCACATTTAAAAATCCACACGTGCAAAAAATCTGGAAAAATCACCATAATAAACTAGAGGTCATGAGGAGCATTTCACAAAAAATCCCATCAAATTTGGATTAAAATTGAGTGACTTATGAAGTTTCTAAGATTGGCATACAAAATGAAATAAATATTGAAATAATGAAATGATTTAATTAAAATATAAAATGGGAATGGCAATTTTGTAAATATTTGATCCCTTAAGTGAAACGCTGCGTTTCACTTAAGGATGTGTCGTCCTCTGATTCGCGCATGGCAATAAAACAGTGACTTCATGCAAGGCAAAAAAATCCAACAGCCAAAACACGTTCTGGGTTTGAAATTAGGGTTTGTGTTACTGTTCATCATGTTCATCAATCGTGATGAACTTTTTTCCCAGAATTTTGAAACAAGCACACCATTCAAATAAGCAAACAATGTACATCAATAATCCAACCTTAATTTTCACTAACTCGAGCTAACAAGAAAGAAATGAGCACAACAACATTTGACCAACAAACTTTAAATCCATGTTTCTCTCTCAATATTCAACCATTTCTCACGATTCAAGTTTCATTGCAATCAGCATGGAGAGATCTTTAATAAGCATAGCACGATTTCAACAAAAGCATGGTTCGAATTTTTACCTTGTTTGAAGAACAGCGATGGAATAGTGGTTTTCTGGCCGTGTTGAGCTGAAACAGATGCGTCTTGATGCTCCAGATGGTGAATGGATGAGTATTGGAAGCTCACTCTTGCTCAATCATGCTCGAAAATCCGACTGCCATGGAAATGGTTCAATGCAACAGTGCTGTATTTGCTCGAACAGTCATGAATTTATCCTTGCAAAAGCTTCAAAAAGGTTTGTAGGTGGTGGCACAATGGAAAAGAGCAAGAGTCCTTTGAAGATTTTCAGAAAAAGTTTCAAATGAAGAATGAGAATTTTTGAGAGAAAATGAATTTTAGATCTGGTTTGGTGAATAGTGGCTAGGGTTTTTCCTGTCTGAAATGTGAAATATATACTCTGATTAATGAAGCTTAAGTTTGGTTAATGAAGTGGTAATCACATTAGCTCAAATGGAAATGTTTTGGCCAATTAGTGAAATTAACTCAAATTGCATCTGCATGTGCTACAGTGCGAAATGGGCTTAGGCAACACATCCCAAATGAGATTTCTGAACATTTACAATTGGTAGAATGTATTGGAAATGGTTAATTTGAAAAGTCACTTTTTCACCTCCCTTTTTTAATTCAATGCACTTGAAAAAAGGCCATTTTGATTGGAAGATTTTTGGTGAAATGTGATGAAGGATTTGGATAGAGCATATCAAATGTGACTTGTAGCAAAAAACCTCACTCAATTTGGCCAAATGGTTTGAAAGTTATCTCACTTTGAAGTTCAAAAGTTCTTGAGAAAGATTTGATCATAACTTGCCAACCACACATGAGAAATGAGTGTTCTTGGACTTTTTGGAAATGGGAGAACAAGATATTCAACTTTCATGTTGGACAAAAATTCATTTGAAGCTTGTATGATGATGTAATTTTGAGGAGAAGAACTTTCCATTTTTGGCAAATTCCAATTACAGGTCAACTTACTATTTTTGGAAACCTTTTGTCTGACTTCAAATTCTTCACTGTGGATGTTTGACATGTTATATGAGGCTTATATGGACATGAATGAGACCTGTCAAACCAATTCCCACCATCAAATCACTGATTAAATGCACAGTTGACCACAGTTGACTTCAGTTGACTTTGCTAGGGTTTTGGTTGACTGAACCATGTTCTGATGAATTCCAAGCCCCTACCACTTGATATCTTGATTCAAAATGATGTCACAACTCATATGAACTCTTGATGTATGATCATGGTGCCCAAATTCTTCAATAATGGCCACCATCCATTGCTTAATGACTGTTCTGACTGATTTGACCTAGCTGGCTT
Organism: Lathyrus oleraceus; assembly: GCF_024323335.1. Classification (NCBI taxonomy): domain Eukaryota; kingdom Viridiplantae; phylum Streptophyta; class Magnoliopsida; order Fabales; family Fabaceae; genus Lathyrus; species Lathyrus oleraceus. The sequence continues at coordinate 22,458 of NW_026112892.1, forward strand.
CATCTGCAAGTAACATGGTTGGATGACAATATTTTTGTACTTTTGGTTAATAGACAGATGAAAAGCAATGATATACAAATGCAATACATGCTTGGTGATCAAGAACCACACTCACAAGATAACCCACCCACTAGGAGGGAAGCAAAGGTGTACAAAGATCCTTGAGGCAATGATATGGTATGATATGATGCCATGAGGGATCTTAGGAACAAAATTGGGGTCTTACAAGAACCTCTTTTGGTTAAGAAATCCAGGTTATAATACTTTTCAACTTACTCAAGATACTATATTTCTTAAAAATAGGTTTACTACTCTAACGCAATGCGCGCCTTTTTATAAGTGACAATAAGAGGGTTTGATTAGGGAGTACAACTCGGTTCTAAATACGCGAAAGCGACAGTTCCTGTTAAATTAGTTCTTTTCAAAGTAGGAAACATTGCCCATAAGTAGTTCTATTAGCAAGTACTTGGATTATCATTTAATTATGTGAATTACATTCGACCTTGTCTTTATTAATTAAATTTATTTTAAAACTTTACTTTTCAATTGCACACTACAAAAACACCTATTTTAATTGCCTTTGATAAACACCATAACAATAGATAACGATAGATTGACACTTGGTCTCTGTGGTTCGATAATCTTTTATATTACTCTGACGCGTTCGTACACTTGCGAACATCAAGATTTACAACGCATCAAGTTTTTGGCGCCGTTGCCGGGGACCAATTTCGTCAAATTTCATTTTCCTGTTGTTATATCGTTTAGACTTAGGCTATTTCCCGCCGGTCGATGCGAAGAACTCGCAGCACCGGAAGTTTAAGCTTAGTAAACCCTCTGGCGGAACCTGAACGTTACGCTCGCGCACGTTTATTCTTTCATAGAATTAAGAGAGCTATGGCCGAAGATCAAAACCAAAGACCTCTTAAGGACTTCGCTCAACCATCTAACGAAGAACCTAGTTCTAGTATAGTAAACCCAATCATCCCAGCCAATAATTTTGAACTTAAACCATCTTTGTTACAATTAGTGCAACAGAGACAATTCGCGGGTCTCGCTACTGAGAACCCTAACCAACATTTAAAAATATTTCTTCAACTAGCAGATACTTTTAAAACCAATGGAGCTTCTCCTGAGGCAATACGTTTAAGATTATTTCCTTTTTCCCTCAGAGATAAAGCTCTATCATGGTTAGATTCCCTTCCACCCAATTCCATTACGACTTGGGATAACCTTAGAAGAGTTTTTCTTGCTAGATATTTTCCCCCGAGTAAGACCGCCGTTCTTCGAAACCATATAACTAGATTTACCCAAAACCATGGAAAATCGTTGTTCGAAGCTTGGGAGAGATATAAAGAGTTGTTACGAGCATGCCCACATCATGGCTTAGAAAATTGGTTAATCATTCAAACCTTCTATAATGGACTTCATTACAACACAAAGATGACCATCGACGCTGCCGTAGGCGGTGCTCTGATGAACAAACCTTACCCTGAAGCTAGTGCCCTCATCGAAGAGATGGCTCAAAACCATCAATCATGGGGAGTCGAACGAGCGATAGTTAAGAAGAAGGAAGCCTAAGGAGGAGTGCATGAACTAAGCTCTATAGACATGATGCAAGCTAAAATGGACGCATTAGCCCTTAAGGTCGAGCATATGTGCATAAACCCGAATACTGTAGCTGCAGTTTCGTCGGATTGTGAGATATGTGGAACCCAAGGACACCAATCCGCAAAATGTAGTCTATTAAACGAAACCCACTCCGAGCAAGTGAACTACACCCAAGGGAACCCATATTCGAATACCTATAACCCTGGATGGAGGAATTACCCTAACTTCTCCTATAAAAACAATAACCCTATTCAAAATAATGCACCTCCAGGACCTAGTTATCAAGCCCCTAGATCAAATCAACCTATGCAACCTGTACCACCAAAGTCGAGCCTTGAGAAAATTATGGAAAATTTTATCACCGCTCAAACCCAACAAAACAAGGAGTTCATGAACCAAAACATTCATGTTAACGAATTGATTACTCAGTTAGGAACCAAGGTTGACCAAATAGTTACTCATACCAAGATGCTTGAAACCCAGATCTCTCAGGTAGCTTTAAACCAAGCCCCTCAGACTACACCTGGAGGACAGATCCCTGGACAACCTCAACAAAATCCGAGAGGACAAGCCAATGCCATTACCCTACGAAGTGAGAACGCTTATGATGAGCCACCAAACCCAAGATTAAGTGAACCCGAAACTTCTAAGGAATGTACCAAACCCCCGGACAAAGTAAAGGAACCAGAGGAATCTGAAAACCAGGAAGGTCGAGAGAAAGGAGAAGAACCTAAAGATAAAATTTACGTACCACCCCCGCCATATAAACCACCTATACCATATCCGCAAAGACTCAAACAAACCCAAATCAATAAACAGTATCAAAAATTTATTAAAGTTATAGAAAAACTTCATGTAGAAATCCCTTTCACAGAAGCCATCACCCAAATACCTTCTTATGCAAAGTTTCTGAAAGACATCCTTACCAACAAACGTAGACTTGACGATTCGAAGCCTTTGGAGTGTAATGCAATTTCCGAGGACAAATTGGCAAAGAAAGATAAAGATCCTGGAAATTTCTCCATTCCTTGCCTTTTGGGTAATCATGTCATCGAAAAAGCTTTTCTAGACTTAGGAGCTAGTGTGAGCTTAATGCCTCTAGCAGTTTGCGAGAGATTAAATTTAGGAGAATTACAACCCACTAAGATGTCACTTCAGTTAGCCAATAGATCTGTCAAATATCCGATAGGCATTTTAGAAGATGTTCCTGTTAGGATAGGTCAACTGTTTATCCCTACTGATTTTGTCGTCATGGACATCAAAGAGGACAATGATATACCAATTCTTCTAGGTAGACCATTCTTATCAACTGCAGGAGCCATAATAGATGTCAAGAAAGGAAAGTTGACATTTGAGGTAGGCGACGAGAAAATAGAATTTATACTTTCGAAATTTCTTATGGCACCTGTGATGGGAGACTCGTGTTATGCCTTAGATATCATTGATGAATGTATTAGAGAATTAGAACAAAAAGAAATTATTAAGTTACCATCGACCCCCATAAAGGAAGATGATGACTTTAAAGAACCTTACATCGATGATAACCTTTACGAATGTTTATCCCTTACCCCAGATCCTATGCCATGCCCTAAGAAACCGACCTTAGAACTTAAGGAACTGCCTAAGAACCTGAGATATGAGTTCCTCGATGAAAAGATGAACCGTCCAGTTATAGTCAGTGCTACCTTGAGCCAAGAGGAGACGAACCAACTTTTAGACGTTTTACGAAGATATCCCTCAGCCTTAGGATATAATATCTCTGACCTGAAAGGTATAAGCCCATCCGTATGCATGCATCGGATCTCTCTCGAAGAAGATTCGAAACCCTCTAGGGAGCATCAGGGAAGAATAAACCCTATAATGAGTGATGTTGTTAAGAAGGAAGTTCTTAAGTTGCTTGAGGCAGGTATAATCTACCAGATCTCGGATAGTAAGTGGGTGAGCCTTGTGCATGTAGTACCTAAAAAGGGAGGCATCACAGTCGTGCAAAACGATAAAGGCGAACGTGTAGCAAAACATTTAGAAGGAGGATGACGGATGTGTATAGATTATAGAAAATTAAATAAAGCAACTAGGAAGGATCATTTCCCTTTACCATTTATAGACCAAATGTTGGAGCGTCTAGCCAGACACTCTTACTTCTGTTATCTAGATGGATACTCTGGATTCTTCCAAATACCTATTCACCCCGAAGATCAAGAAAAAACTACCTTTGCATGCCCTTATGGAACTTTTGCCTACAGACGAATGCCTTTCGGCCTCTGTAACGCCCCAGCTACTTTCCAACACTGCATGATGTCAATCTTCGCAGATTACCTTGATGGTATCATGGAAGTGTTTATGGACTATTTCTCGGTTTGCGGATTCAATTTTCATAATTGTCTTGCTAACCTTGAGAAAATCCAGGAGAGATGCGTGGAGGTGAACCTCGTGCTAAATTGGGAAAAATGTCATTTCATGGTGACCGAAGGAATAGTTTTAGGACATATAGTTTCTGAAAAAGGTATAAACGTAGATAAAGCTAAAATAGAAGTTATAGAAAACCTAAAACCACCAAAAACCATCAGAGAAGTCCGAAGCTTTCTTGGACACGCTGGATTCTACCGGCGTTTTATTAAGGACTTCTCCAAAATAACTAAACCTTTAACTGGACTTTTAATGAAAGATACTGAATTCATTTTCGACGAAAAATGTAATGATGCATTTAATCTCTTAAAGCAAGCATTAATCTCTGCACCCATTATGAAACCGCCCGATTGGTCGGAACCTTTTGAGATAATGTGCGATGCTAGTGATTATGCAGTTGGAGCCGTTCTAGGACAAAGGAAAGATAAAAAATTACATGCCATTTATTATGCCAGTAGAACCCTAGATGCTGCCCAACTTAACTACGCAACAATTGAAAAAGAATTACTCGCCGTAGTTTTCGCTATAGACAAATTTAGATCTTATCTAGTAGGAGCAAAAATTATTGTTTACACCGATCACGCTGCCATTCGTTACCTATTAAGTAAAAAAGATGCCAAGCCCAGGTTACTCCGATGGATTCTATTACTACAAGAGTTTGATTTAGATATAAGAGATAAAAAAGGCACTGAAAATGTAGTGGTTGATCACCTTTCTAGGCTAGAACATCTAAAACCTGAACTAATACCCATAAATGATGATTTCGCCTATGATAGACTGATAGCTAAAGTAGAAACCATTGAAGCAAATAACCTAGATCCTTATGAGCATTCCCAAAATTCCTTAGCAATAAATAACGTACCCTGGTATGCAGATTTCGTTAATTACCTAGCTGCTGATATAGTACCCCCTGATCTTGACTACCACCGCAAGAAGAAATTCTTCCACGATGTGAGAAACTTCTATTGGGACGAACCGCTCCTTTTCAAAAGGGGTAAAGATGGTATCTTTCGCCGTTGCGTCCCAGAAGAAGAAGTAAATAATATTATCGAGCATTGTCATTCTGCACCTTATGGTGGACATGCAAGCACCTCTAAGACATACGCCAAGATTCTTCAAACTGGCCTATTCTGGCCTACCATGTGGCGCGATGTCTATGCTTTCATTGTCAAATGCGATAGATGCGAATGCACTGGAAACATTTCAAGACGTGATGAAATGCCTCTAAGAAACATTCAGGAAGTAGAACTCTTCGACATATGGGGTATAGATTTCATGGGACCTTTCCCACCATCCTTAGGAAATAGGTATATCTTAGTAGCTGTAGACTATGTGTCTAAGTGGATTGAAGTTATAGCTGCACCCACAAACGACACTAGGGTAGTAATCAAACTATTTAAAAACTATATATTCCCTAGATTTGGAACACCACGTTTAGTTATAAGCGATGGAGGATCACACTTTATATCGAGAATATTTGACAAACTTTTAAGAAAATATGGAGTTAGGCATAGAGTAGCAACACCATACCATCCACAAACTAGTGGCCAAGTAGAAGTATCTAATAGGGAGATAAAACAGATCCTAGAGAAAACCGTTTCTATTTCTAGGAGAGACTGGTCTCAGAAGCTTCAAGAAGCATTATGGGCCTATAGAACCGCTTTCAAACCCCCTATAGGAATTACTCCTTACCAACTAGTTTATGGAAAATCTTGTCACTTACCATTCGAGTTAGAGCATAAGGCCTATTGGGCCATTAAAACTTTGAATTTAGACTACTTAGCCACTGGAGAAAAGCGTATCCTGGACATTCATAAATTGGAAGAGCTTAGGCAATCTGCCTACGAAAATGCAAAAATATATAAAGAGAGGACAAAAGCCTATCATGACAAAAGAATAGTAAAGAAAAACTTCAATGTAGGCGATTCTGTTCTCCTTTTCAACACTAGGTTACGACTTTTTCCTGGAAAGCTACGTTCAAGATGGACTGGCCCCTTCGAAGTATCCAAGATTCTGAGATCCGGAGCCGTAGAAATCAAGAACAATACCTGTAGTCCTTTCATTGTAAATGGACAAAGACTGAAGCTCTATGAAGGAGGAGACATTCCAGCATCTACTCAAGCCACACCCTAATTGATCCACCGATTCATACTATTACAGGTGTATAAATTCTAACCGTCAAGCTAATGACGTTAAACAAGCGCTGTGTGGGAGGCAACCCATGGTTTTTCTTTTCATTTTACTTTTTTTTCGCATTTATTTACATTTATTTTTATTTTTTATTTTATTTTCTCTTATTTTGCATTGAGACTAAAGTTTGAATGGTTTGTATTTTCAGGATCACTTTCCTAACTTTTACAGGATGCAGGGTTTTGATGACATGCATGTCGCCTATAGAGACAATGCTCAGAGGGAGCGCTACATTGCTTTATACCAGCGCCCTATGGCACCCACACGTTACCCTGATCAGCATTGTATGGAGGCACTGGGTATCGAGCCTAGTATCTGATTCCTTAGCCACCAGCTCCACTGGGACGAATTTGCTGATAACTTGAATAACACATATACGAACCTGACTTTGGAGTTCCTGAGTTCATTCGACTACGACCCATATTCTGGACCAGATGGGTATGCTGCTTTCAGACTTTTTGGAGTTGAGTACTCCTTCAGCCAGAAAGAGTTCGGCGACTTATTGGGTTTCCAGACCACTCCTGATGCTATCCCGGAGACACCTTTGGGATATTTCTTGGGTAAGGAAGTGGAGAAGTTTTGGAGTGATATATCAGGAGGCGAAAGCCAGGATCCATCTACACAGTTATCTTATGTCATACATAACCCATCCTTCAGATATTTTCAGATGATATTAGCACATTCCTTCTTGGGAAGACAGGATGCAGAGACTCTACTAAGTGAAGAGGAGATCTTCCTACTATTTTGCGCATCCCAGTCTCGCCCAGTAGCATGTGGGAACTTTTTATTGAATAATCTCAGCGGTATCTCTAGATCCACCGAAGGAGTCATCCATGTTGGTGGAATCATCACACAGATTGCTGTCGCTTTGGGTCTGTCTTGCAAGCTGTTGCATCTTCGGACCTATTGTGGATATACTACCATGGACATCGATTTCTGTTTGACCAGAGGATTGATGAGGAGAGCCTCTTTCCACCCATGTCAGTTCCGATTGCTATTCGACAGTGAGGCCATCCATTACTTCACATTGCCAGACCCTATGATGACCAGTGTGCATGATCCAGCGAATTGGAGTTATGCTCTAGAGGGCCAAGGAGAGACCGTTGAGGAGCCGAGATCGCCCCCAGTTGCTGAATACACACCTGCACCACCATCTCCTAGAATCACTGTTCTCTCTAATAATCACTCATTGCAGACACCCGACATACGCACCAGATTGCTGAGTGCCATAGAGAGATTGCAGCGCTTAGACAGGAAGTGGCGGACCTAACTTTACAGATTGGAGTGTCTGATCTCACCCACGCTACTGAAGCCGATTGTCTATATCAAGAGATCGTCGAGCTCAGACAGGAGATAGCCGTGCTCCGTGAATCCACTCAGTTTCACTTTTTATTTTTCGTTTTCACTTTTATAAAATTATGCAAGTCGAAGAAACTAGGAGAATCACAAGACAAATGCTATCCAGACCCCTCAAAGCCAAAAGACAAGCGAAGCCCAAACCAAAGGACCAAAATATGGCCCAGCCGGATTTTGCCTTGTGGCGCCCGCCATAGGACCTGTGGCGCCCGCCACAGCGTTTGTAAATGGTCGGGGCAGACCTCTCTTCTTCACCACTTTTACAACATACAACCTTCAAAACCCATTTTTTCACCTTGGAAAAAAGCCCTTGAACCCACAAAAAGCTCATACTTTCCTAACCATCATACCACACAAATCACAAATCCACTTTCCATTTTCGATTTCATCCGCCGGATTTTGTAAAAATCCAACCTTTTCATCAACCACTTCATCTTCTTCGTCCACATTTCAAGAGCATTCAAATGGAGTTCAACGGATTCGTTCTTCGAGGAGGGAAACCAGGGGAGAGACAAAGAAAAATCATTGAACGGTTGCAAAATCGGGAACTTCTCCCGACGAGGTATGTTGACGAAGATTGTCTATATACTTTAGGCATCTACCATAGCATTTTCCATTTATTAGACTTCTTAGGTTTGCATAATTTCTTTATCAACAAAGAACCCACCTATGAGCGGCTGACAATTGAATTTTTAAGTTCTTTAATTTATGTTGTCCGCCCTAACACTGCTAGCACAATCGGTACTGTTCAATTTAGAATGTTTGTTGTTGAATACCAATTCAGTACCGATGAACTAGCCAGTCTGTTAGGGATCCCTCATGGGGAGGGTGCTATTTGTGAGGCCCCTTTGGATTCCGAATGGGCTGTTGAGGTATTTTCCTTCTGGGAGCGTCTATCAAACACTTCCATTAACTCTTTTGAAGGAGTTCTTGCCTCAACCATCCATAACCCGACCATCAGAGTTTTTAGATATCTGTTGGCATGCACTGTTTTTGGCCGGGAGAATCCAAATAAGGTTAACGCTAGAGAGCTTCTATTTTTGCAAGGAAGCCTCACAAATAGGAAAATTAATTCGGTTTCGTTTATGCTCGCCCATATGATTTTAACTCTGAATAAGGCGGGACCGATTTCTTTTGGTGACTTGATTACGTCTATTGCTCGGGCACTTAACCTGAACAATGAGATGGCTACCCTAAACCCCTTACCTCCTCGCACAATTAATTTAAAATTTCTAAGAGACATGAAATTGTGCCGCTCAAGGAGAGAAGGAGGTTATACACTTATGATTCATGGTGTGGCCATCCCATCTGTTATTCTACCTTGCACTAGACGTACAAATATACGTGATGAGAGGAATTGGACCTACGATTTAGATGCTCCACCTGTTTTGGGTCCTCTTCCTCCTAACATTCCTGATGAGGCGGGACCAGACACTGATGATGAATATGATCGGAGAGAGAGATCTCCCGTACCACATGTGTCCCCCCATCATCCTTCACCACCACACACCGCACCATCTTCTTCTTCTGCAGGTACCACTCTTGGCTTCTATATTACAGAGGAGATGTGGCGTGACCACCTGGCTCGAGAGCAAAGGCGTGACGACCTACTCTCTACACTCCAGCAACAAATAACGGGTACTATGAACTTCATGCAAGAATCGCAGCGGAGGACAGACAGGTCATATGACACTGTTCTACACTCTCTGCAAGTGATCACCGATACACAAGCCCGTCAACAACAATACAACCAGAGACACATGGCACTAATTGAAGCCACCCAAGGTTCCATTATTGGTAACCTTCGAGAGGTGAGGACCGCTCAGGATGCCCTGCAGGCGAGGATGGATCAGAGAGACCGTCGTCGTACCCGTTCCCGTCGTCCACCTCAGGATGGCGAGGGCACTAGTGGTCAGCAATAGGTTGCCAAGTAACTCTTCCCTTGTCTTATTTCGAAACATTGGGGACAATGTTCGATTTAAGTGTGGGAGGAGCATTTATCGTTTTCCTTTTATTTTCAGTTTATTTGCTATTTTTAGACTGTTTATTTCCTTTTAGTTGTTTAATTTCCCTTTCAGTTGTTTATTTTTCTTTTTAGTATAATGCATGAGTCTGACGAGTCACCAAATATAGTAGATCCTTATTACAATCCTACCTCCCCATACCTTTAGCCCCACCAATTTTTATTTTTATTTTGCAAAAAGAAAATAGTGTTATTTCGAAAGTTTTCATGTTTTAAGGACATGTTTTGAGTAAGGATGCGGTGACTTGGGAGAACTTTGTGAAACATCAGTATCTGTTTTAGCACCATAGACTTTGTAAATATAGGAATCATTCCCGAAACCCCATATACCATGGCCTTAATCATCATTTCCGTATAAGTCCTTAGTAGTTTATCTCAGCAGTCAGCTCTGGCCTACGCATCCTCTACGTAGGGGACCGATGCAAATAAGTGAATGATCCAGAAAAACAAAAAAATAAAAGAAAGCAAAAAGGCAACTCCGGTATAGGTGACCCTCACAAAGTCATTTAAACCAAAGAATTGTAAAAAAAAATCTGCTACAAAAAGAAAAAGAAAAAGAAAAAGAAAAGCAGTACTCACTGTTAGTTGGTTCAGAGGTATCTGGCACTGAACTCGGTAGGGCGGATTACGATCCGATCCCCCACAACTACAGTTGGGTCCAGAAAAGGATTTACACATATTTATGTGCCAGAAATCCCATGCTCTGATCATAATCACTAACAGGCCACTCTACTATGAAGTATGTACGGATAACGGGCTTAATGTGATTGCACCTGAATGAAAAGGACACAAAAGAGATGAAGCGGCAGGCCTAGGTATTGTGGGATAATAAGGGTTGGTTAATATAGGAATGAAGTTTATGTCCGTATTTGCGGATTAGTATCATCATGATACCCTTAGTTCACTCAGTTAGTACCTATCACTGCATCCCGACTTGAACTTAGAATTTTTACCTGAAGCACTCGTTTTCACAAATTTTCTTCTATAAGCTTTTCAATGTTTTGCTTGAGGACAAGCAAAGGTTTAAGTGTGGGAGAGTTTGATCACACTAAAATTTACGTATTTTCGACTCCGATTTCGCATGCATTCTAGTTATTTTATTATCGTTTTGTTGTGTTATTACTGTGTTTTCCTTTGTTTTCAGGTTTTTACCTTAATAGGAGCCCCGATCGAGAAAAGGAGCGAAAAAGAGCCAAAAACCCTAAAAATCAGCATTTTGCTCTTATGGCCTACCCAATGGCGGGCGCCACAGTCCAAGCCATGACGTGTCCAATTCAAACTTCCATCAACTCCCACGTTTTCCCACCACTTCCACTAAGGCGCCCCACTTAGTGCTTGTGGCGGGTGCCATGGCCTTGTGGCGGGCGCCACAAGAGGAAAACGGTTTCCTCTATTTTCAAGTTGAAGGGCATCCAAGTAAATTCCACCTTTTTTATTTGCTTATAAATAGAAACGCGAATTCAGATTTACAATCACCCAAACTTAGAGCAGACAAAGATCCGAACGTTGGAACAAGGCGAAATCAGAAGCAACTTTGTTTCACTTAGGCATATATTCAGTTTTATAAAGTGGTAATCGCTTCGCATTGGAGTGTTACTACAATTGTGTAATTGAGTCTGTGTTTGTACTCGAGTTTGGAGCACTTTGGAAGGAAGTTAATCCTGCCGCCATTTTCTTTTCCGCATTGCAATTTACTCAGCCCTCCGATTGGAGCAGGTTTTTATTACTCGCCTTTACTTTATTTATTTCCCGCACTCGCTTTTACTTTATTTATTTCCCGCACTCGCTTTTACTTTATTTATTTTCCGCACTCGCTTTAAATTATTTATTTCCCGCACTCGCTTTAAATTATTTATTTTCCGCACTCGCACTACTTTCATTTATTTTCCGCACTCGCTTTAAATTATTTACTTTCCGCACTCGCACTACTTTTATTTATTTTAATGCACTTTTACTTTACCATGTCTAGCTAAATTTATAAGGCTAGAATGTAAGCATCGTAATTAAACCAGTAATCTGTACAATTGTTCGTAGAAACACTTAAAGGGCTATTCTAACTTTCAAATTAAGTTTTCCCGCACTTCAATTCCGTTGGGTAAGATCGAAAGCCGTCCAATGTCTTTTTAAACTTAATTGTTCTTAACTATTTCAAAAACAGCGAAAGCGCTTTGTCTAATTCATTAGGAGTTTTTAACATCAAGAAGAAAAGAGATTTTGAAACTATTTTCGGACGCGTTTATAAGTTTAGATTCTGGTTCGTGAGAACCTCTTTTGGTTAAGAAATCCAGGTTATAATACTTTTCAACTTAGTCAAGATACTATATTTCTTAAAAATAGGTTTACTACTCTAACGCAATGCGCGCCTTTTTATAAGTGACAATAAGAGGGTTTGATTAGGGAGTACAACTCAGTTCTGAATACGTGAAAGCGATAGTTCCTGTTAAATTAGTTCTTTTCAAAGTAGGAAACATTGCCCATAAGTAGTTCTATTAGCAAGTACTTGGATTATCATTTAATTATGTGAATTACATTCGACCCCGTCTTTATTAATTAATTTTATTTTAAAACTTTACTTTTCAATTGCACACTACAAAAACACCTATTTTAATTGCCTTTGATAAACACCATAACAATAGATAACGATAGATTGACACTTGGTCTCTGTGGTTCGATAATCTTTTATATTACTCAGACGCGTTCGTACACTTGCGAACATCAAGATTTACAATGCATCACCAATGCGCAACAAGTTTTCTCAAGCATAGAATACCGAGTCTCACAGTCGGTGAACTTCTTACTGAGGTAGTAAATTGCAAATTCTTTCTTTCCAGTCTCATCTTGCTGACCAAGAACACAACCCATCCTACCTTCGAGCACAGTCAAATACATGATCAATGGTCTTACTTCAACAGGTGGAGAAAAAATCGGAGGTTCAAGCAAATATTCCTTGATACTGTCAAAAGCTTTATGGAAATCTTCGATCCAATCGCAAGACTGATATTTCCGAAGAAGTTTGAATATAGGTGCACATGTGGCAGTCATGTGTGAAATGAATCTGGAAATATAATTCAAGCGACCGAGAAAACCTCTGACTTGCTTCTCAGTTTTGGGCGTATGCATCTCTTGTATTGCTTTGACCTTGGCAGGATCAACTTCAATACCCTTCTCGCTGACAATAAAGACCAACAACTTACCAGAACGAACACCAAAAGTACATTTATTGGGATTCAAATGGAGTTTATACTTCCTCAAACGCTGGAATAGCTTCAACAAATGCTCAACATGTTCCTCTTCATCAATCGATTTAGCAATCATGTTATTGACATAAACTTCAATCTCTTTATGCATCATATCATGAAAAAGAGTAGCCATTGCTCTCTAGTACATTGCACCAGTATTCTTTAAACCGAAAGGCATCACTCTATAACAGAATGTTCCCCAAGGTGTAATGAATATGGTCTTCTCCATATCTCTGGGTGCCATCTTGATCAGATTATATCCAGAAAATCCATCCATAAACGAAAAGACTTTGAATTTAGCAGTATTGTCTAACAACATATCAATGTGTGGCAGAGGGAAATCATCTTTTAGACTGACTTTATTCAAATCTCTATAGTCGACACACATGCAGACTTTTCCATATTTCTTCGGCACAAGCACAATATTGGCCACCCATTGTGGATACTCAGCGATTACAACGAAACTGGCATCAATATGCTTCGGCACTTCCTCTTTGATCTTCACAGCCGTATTAGCATGCGTTCTTCTCAACATCTACTTGATTGGCGGGCATTCTGGCTTCAACGGAAATCTATGCTCCACAATCTCAGAATCCAACCCAGGCATGTCTTGATAGGACCAAGCAAACACATCTGAATACTCTCGAAGAAGATCCATCAACCCCTTCTTAACATCTGGACACAGTCGAGACCCAATCTTGACTTCCTTCACATCATACTCGGAACCCAAATTGACTAACTCGACTTGCTCTTCGAAAGGCCGAATGGTCTTTTCATCTTGCTCAAGAAGACGAGATAATTCATCACTTACTACTATATCACTTTCCTCTTCGGCCTCAAACACGGGGAATTCAAAATTTGGAGAAGGAGAAGGATCATTGTATTCAATGGGGTTAGGAACCAACCTGCATAAGGATTTGATATTTTGATTTTAGAGAAGTGAATTTGTGATCAAATATTATGCAGATGGACAATTATATTATTTATTTATGTTTTTTGTGATTACCATTTTCAGAATAAAGCAAAAAGTAAAAACAAACATCATAGATGTGGATGAATAGAATTAATTTTATTGATGATCAATTTGAAAATGCCTAAACAATGTTCACTTCTCCCTTAGGCATAGGATAAAGATTTTAAAACATATAAAAGCAATTACTTAGATCGATGCAAAATAACAGGAATATCAACAGCAGTCCAATTGTTGCAAGCCTTTCCATGCATCACAAAATTGGTGTAGTCTTCCTCTCCGCCATCCTCTAGCACAGTAGCTAAGTGTTGTTCATTGCCATGAACGAACCCTCCGCTACGGAAGCTAAGTTGCATATCTTCAGTCCTTGCAGTTGATGAACCTTTCTGGAATCCCAAGTCGGTCCTGCCTTTGTTGTCGGAGACCTCTACCATGTGCCCCCACTGATCGACATTGCCTTCTTCCACAATCTTTTGAGCATCTTTCAACAAAGACATAGGTGCCCCAACTCTCTTCTCAGCAGCAATAGATAAGGCCTGGAATGGAGTTCCAACCTCATCCTCAACTTCCACATAAGAGAAAGATGACAAATGGCTAACCAACAACGCCTTCTCTCCACCAACAATCACTAGCTTGCCATTCTTCACAAATTTGAGCTTTTGGTGCAAAGTTGAGGTAACAGCTTCTGCCTCATGATCCATGGCCTTCCCAATAAGCAACTATAGGCCGGGTGGATACCCATTACTTGAAAAGTAATCTGAAAATCACTCGGACCTATTTTAACTGGAAGGTCCACTTCACCAATAACCGTTTTGCGCGAACCATCAAAGGCTTTGACAATTAGACGACTAAACCTCATGGGCGCTCCTTGGTAAGATAACTTTGACAAAGTTGACTTCGGAAGCACATTTAGTGACGAACCGATGTCAACAAGCACATTTGACAAAGCATCCTCTTTGCAATTCATCGAGATGTGCGAAGCCAAATTATGATTCCTGCCCTCCTCGGGGAGTTCTTCATCACAGAAGCTGAGATTATTGCAAGAATTGATGTTAGCCACAATATGATCGAATTGATCCACTGTAACATCATGTTCTATAAAAGCTTGCTCTAGAACTCTCTGTAGTGCTTCTCTGTGCGCTTCAGAATTCATGAGCAGAGGCAACACTAGGATCTTTGAGGGGGTTTGGAGCAGCTGCTCTACCACATTAAACTTGCTCCTTTTAATCAAACGAAGTACCTCATCATCATCATCGGGTTTCAAGTTGCTGGATTCACCAGACTTATCTTTTGAACAACCAACTGGGTTTTCAACAGGCACTTCCACTTTCTTACTCACAACCGATTCTTCTTTATCCTTTGGGAACACCGTCCCAAACACTCGACCACTGCGGGTCACCTTAGTAACATCAGCAATGCTCACCACTGAACTAGTTGTAGGTAACAGGATCTCTTGACCACCCTTCATCAGTGTAGCATTATACTGATACGGCACAGCTTTATCAGATGAATACGGGACTGGGACCGCTAACCGTATTACCAACGGTGATACTGATCTTTGACTATTGTTGTTACTGGAATTATACTGAATCACCAACTTCTCAGGCTGCTTGAAAACAGGTACTATGACATTAACATCACCATCTACATGACGGGATTGAACAATTTGGATCATGCCTTCATCTATCAAACGTTGGATTTCCTTTTTCACAACATCGCAACCCCTCGGGTTAACACTACAAACAACACAATCATCATGGTTGTGCTCACACTCACTTACCAAATAAACATCCTTATGCATCTGCACTAAGGACCTCCTGATAAAACGCACATCAAAAACTTTAAACTCCCCAGGACAACCATCCACCATATTCACAGAAGAGTTCCCATGAGCGGGCAATGGGTTTGCTTTCACATTCGACGCACGGTCCTCGAACGACACCATGCCACTCTTCATTAATTCCTAAACCTCATACTTGAGCTGATAACAGTTTTCAATATCATGTCCGGGTGCTCCTTGATGAAAAGCACAATGGAGTTCAGGTTTATACCACCAAGGAAGTAGTTCGGGAATCTGTGGCGGGTTTCTTGGTTGGATCAGGTTCTTGAGGACCAAGGATGGATAAAGCTCTACGTAAGACATAGGAATTGGGTCAAAATAGACATTCTTCCTCTCAAAGTTTTGTTGCTGATGATTGTTGTTGGTATTGTTGTTGTTGTAGGTGTTTGTTTGTTGTTGCGGTTGTTGTTATTGACGTTGTTGTTGTTGTTGAACTGGTGTTGTTTGTTGATTAGAAAATATCGGGATAATGAAAGATACTTGATGATGATGATATTGACGGGATGATGGATTCCTTCTGATCCGAGGCCTCCTCTGCCTCCCACTGCTTATTGCATTCGTCTCACTGTCCTTCTTCTTACCAAAATTACTGCCATACCTCTTGCTTGTTGCCGCCTCATCTCTTGACAAACATCCATCTCAGACTTCTTCCTCAAGCCTCATCCCCATGTTTACCGTTTCGGTAAAGTCATTGGGCACACTAGAAATCATACGTTCATAGTAAAATGAACTCAGAGTTTTCAAGAAGATTTTTGTCATTTCTTTTTCCTCCAAAGGAGGAGTGATCTGGGCAGCCAACTCCCTCCATCGTTGTGCATACTCTTTAAATGTCTCTTTATCCTTCTGAGACATAGACCTAAGCTGGTCTCTATTTGGCGCCATGTCCACATTATACTTATACTGCTATACAAAAGCCTCCCCCAAGTCATTGAAAGTGCAAATGCTGGCACTGTCCAATCCCATATACCAACAAAGCGCAATGCCGGTCAGACTATCTTGGAAGTAGTGAATAAACAATTGATCATTGTCGGTCTGAGTAGACATCTTGTGAGCATACATCACAAGATGATTGAGCGGACAAGAGTTCCCCTTATACTTTTCAAAGTCAGACACTTTGAACTTCACCGGGATCTTGATGTTGGGCACTAAACATAACTCGGCAGCACTTTTTCCAAACAAATCTTTACCTCTCAGCGTTTTCAATTCCTTGCGCAACTCAAGAAACTGATCTTTCATTTTGTCTATCTTCTCATAGACATTCGGACCCTCAGACGGCTCGGAGTGATAAATGGTGTCCTCTACGCGAGGCAAAGTGTGCACAACGGGACGTGATACGGACATGATCGGGCTAGATGCTGGCATGGAAGCAAAGGTAGGCGCAAAGCCTTCGGGCACAAAGTTGGACGGGAATCCGGCAGGCATAGTTGGCGCGAAATGGGCACCAGCAGCAGGCACGGTAGAGGTAGCTACCTCTGAAATAACAGTCCTCGCAGGAGAAGTTGCAGGTGTTGGAGAAGATTGACTCTGAGCGGCAAGAACTGACTCCATCATGGCAGTCAGGCGAGCGATTTCTTCCTTTAGCTCTCTGTTCTCTTGCTCTAGGTGTTCCATGATTTTTAGATGATTGGCTCGGGTATTATACCGGTGAGTCAGCTTGGCTGAAGCACAGAAGAAACACCAATAAGACATCTGGCAAAAACCTGCTTATGCAAATGATGCATGAGAGGCAATGCTTGAATTTATTTATTTTCAAGGAACTTACTATATCATTTACAAATATATATTTAAATGGAAATTGCAACAACTTGATATGACCAAAAATCTCTTTTTATTTATATAAATTGGAAGGATTACACTGAGTACAATTTCAGAAACCAAATAAAAAATACAAGAGAAAAGGAGACTAGTCATCCTAAGGATCCTTAACAACAATGTCAGAAGATCTCGCTGTAGGCGCGTACTTCCTTCAAATGCGACGAATCTCAGTCTCAAAAGGAGCCTTGATCTGAGTCTTCTCGAGGACAAGCTGGTCAACAATCTTCTTCCAAGCAACGGAAGACTGAGGCATGCTAGAAGATGAAACCTCTGGCTCTCTCTGTCTTTTTGCCACTCGGTCTTCAAGTAGCTCAATAAGTGTATCTTTGTCCTTAGACTCCAACTACAACTCTTCATGCTTCTTGCTCAAAGCACGGAAACGCTCTTCCCACATGTCCTTTTCTTGCTTCATCTTGATGAGCTTGTCTTCCAACTCCTCTACATCTTGGTTAGGGAGAGTTAATGGCTCAACCACAACCATAGACACAGGTCTTTCGCAAGGATAATGCATCTTCAACTACAAAGCTCTCTTCTTCACCCAAAGAGTGTAAGCTTCCAAAGCTACACAATTGCACGGACCAAGCTCGGATATTCCCTTCCTATGCACATTATGCCAAGCATGCACAATCTTCTGCTTCAAATGTTGGGGATCTTTACCCTCTTGATAGAAAAGACCTTCTAACAAAGTGTTATTAGGTTTGTCTCTCAAGGGGAACCCAAGTTGACGACGAGCCAAAGCAGGGTTGTAGTTAATTCCTCTTTGTGTACCAATGAGAGGCACATTATGAGAATTCACCACAACTATCAATAATGTCCAAACTGCTTAAAGACGGATCATACCAAACTATATCATCATTAGTGAGAGACATAAGTCTCTGAGACCACCTTAGACATTGTTTGTTCTCCACAAAAGTAGGTGTTTGAGGCAAGTGCGAAATAAACCACTTGTACAGAAGAGGAATGCAACAGACAATAGTTCCACCACCCTTAGAATTCCTTAGATGCAAAGAGAAATACATATCACCCAACAAAGTAGGCACAGGATTCCCAATCAAGAAAATTCTAATGGAGATAACATCAACAAAACTGTCGATGTTAGGGAACAAAGCTAATCCATAAATGAGCAACACAAATATAGCTTCAAAAGCGTCCACACTACCAGCTTGAGCAAAAGCAGTAGCTTCCTTACTGAGGAAATCAGATGGCAACCCAAATAACCCCCCTTTCTTCACCCAATGATCCTCTATCTCAGACTTCTTCAAGTGAAGAGCTTCAGCAATAATACTAGATCGGGGAATCTTCTCCAATCCACTAAAAGGTACTCTACTAGAAACAGGTATCCCCAAAAGATGATAATATTCCTCCAAGGTAGGCACAAGCTAAAAATATGGGAAAGTGAAACAACGGTAGAGAGGATCATAGAACTGCACTAGCACACTCAAAAGTCCTTCAACCACATCAGCAGACAAGATGGACAGAAGCTTCCCATGACGTTGTTTGAAGTCCAAGGGATCTAACACAAAAGATGCTAGCTTCCTTAACTTTTTCAAGTCGGGACATCTGAAACTGTACTTTTTAGTGTTCCTTCGTCCATAATCCATGGTCTGAAAATATTTGCAAATAATACCTCAGTTCCTTGAAATTTTTCGTTTGATGAATGTTATGATGCGCATGAATGCATGAATGCAACAATCACAAATAAGGGATCACACACAAGGAAAACAAAGCTCAAGAGATGAATCAAGTCATTGTCAAGATCAATCATCCATTTTGGTGGATTATGGTTTACACCTTATCAACACACAAGTTCCATTGATATTGATAAGACTTGATTGGATCAACCAAGAATCAAGGGTTTGTTGCAAGTCACGAGCATGGAGTCTGGGTAAGAACCATCCCAAAGGAGTGAACTAAGGATAAGAACATGTAGATCATGTTCTAAAAAGTTCCCAGAGTCTTAATTCCATCTATCGGATATTACAGGATAAGATGGATGACTCACCGACCCATAATATTCTCAAGAGAAACTCATCTGAGTTTAGTATCGCGTAACAACTATTATCATGTCTACACTTGAACAGCCTCCGCACTACGTCCTAAATAGGCCAAGAGGGGGTAAATGTTGTACGGTCCTCAGCTTCTCAGACCCAAATTAGAGATAGTAATGCCTAACCACAAATACTTGTGTGACATTTCCAAATCTAAAAGAGTCTCCACTGAGCAGATGGATCTCAAGCCGACTTGTTAAGGACTACTCCACACAAGTCGAAGATGACTATACCATCCTCCTATCTTAATTGCACTCAAGTTAGGGTTAGAACTTATCTCACCACTCAGAGATCACCAAGCACAACAAGCAGATTATATCACACATACATATATACAAACATCACATATAGACAAATATATACACACAAAAAGTAGGCTAAACCCACTGAAGACTACTCCCCAGCAGAGTCGCCACTTAATTTCTGTAGCGGAAAATTCATGATCATCAAGCTATGGATAAGCTAGAGATCAAATAACAAGAGTCGCCACCGCGCTTTTATTGTTTCCGAGGGAAAAGGGAAAAAGTACGAACAAAACCCAAAAAGTAAGAAGTTTTCAAATCAAAACTAATTAAATGTCAGAGATTATAGGTAAGGGGTTGGTTACACAGCGGGAAGGTGTTAACACCCAAAGTGTCCTAGGTACTCCTAGGGAGCCCTTTTTGTGTGCATATGTATTTGGTACAAAGTGATGTTTACAAACAAATAGAATAGGGGGATGAGAAAAGAATTCATTAATTATATTTTTGTGTTTGACAAAACCTTCGATCACGTGCCTACGTACCAACATAAAAATGAAGGATCAAAACCTCGTAGTTCGTGATACAAATTTCAAAGTGGATGCATTGCTTTTAACAAAAATTAAGTTTGAAAGGCACAAGGGCCTAAAAATGATTTGGTTGAGTTAGTTCTTTTTTTATTTTTGAAAGTTTAAGTCAAGTATAGTTAAGTTTATTTACAAGTTTGATTTAGGAAA
Organism: Lathyrus oleraceus; assembly: GCF_024323335.1. Lineage (NCBI taxonomy): Eukaryota > Viridiplantae > Streptophyta > Magnoliopsida > Fabales > Fabaceae > Lathyrus > Lathyrus oleraceus. The sequence continues at coordinate 42,932 of NW_026112892.1, forward strand.
ATAAATTTGAAAATGCAATGGCATAAGGCCAAAGTTTCTATCTTTTTTGCAAAAGTTGTCAAAGTTTAGAACAAAATAAGTTCAATCAAAGAAGGTTTTGAAAAAGGAGGGAGATATTTTGAAATTAAAGTAATGGGGAGAAGATGAAGAGACTATCCTATATAAAAAATTAAAAGTTTAGAGTTGAAAAGATCTGACCAAGTGGGTAGCAATCCAATAGACAATAATGTCAATAGAAACCCAGAATTCCCTTGGACTTTTAGAATCAAGCAACACACAAATGCACAATTATATTATCTTGAAGAGCAAGGCATCAAATAAAGATGGCCCCATCCAAGCTTATCCATTCCATGATCTTCTTCAAGGTAGCCCATGTAACAAATGAATTTCACAAGTCACAGGTTCAAAATAACAGTTTCACAATGATCATGTTGTAGATGAACTTAGAGAGATCTTGAATGATATATCAGATAAAGTTTCAAATTGCAAGCACTTGGTTTCTCAATAAGTTGGCATTGGCCAAGTCCTTTAGCATAGGAATGTTGCCTAAATTCTAAGTCCATTTGTCCAAGATCAAGCCAACAGTCCACACAAAAGTTTTTTAGGGTTTTTTTTGTTATTATATACATTAATGGTCAAAGACCACTCAAACAAGCAAAGTATACACAAACAAAATATATCACACAGTATGGTCCAAGTGGACAAAGTGAAAATTGCATTAACATAAACAATTAGGATGATATGAACAATGGCATATGTATAAAAGCTGGAATTAAATGACATAAAAGTAAATGGCTTGAAATTAAAACTTAGTAGTTAATAGGTTAGAAGTTAGTATTGTTTTGCTTTTGCTTTCTTAGACATTCTTTGGAGAACACTCAACCCACTTGTCACAAGCATAAATCCTTGAGCCAAAACATCTTCTAAAGGAAGGAGAAAAGGCCAAGTTTCCACACAATACCATGAAAGAGGGGAGACTTACAATCTCACTAACTAGAATGTTATGCCTTTTATGTCACAAATTTAGCGCTATGTTAGGCAATCGTAATTAGACTTATGTAGAAGTCACAACTATTTGAGGCCGGGCAATAGAACTTTGGTGTTAATGCATGTTAGAGACATAGTATTATGAACTATGCTCATGAAACATACCACACACAAAACGAATATGCAAAAGGTGTGGCCTAATCTCATTCATACTCATGTTAATTTTTCAATCAACTAGCTTTAGGACTTTGAGATATCATAGGCCAAATGAGATGAATGCATAAATAAGGGGAATAAGATGAAGAGGGAGGGGAATGGATGAAATCACAAATTGATCAAAGGAGGACTTTTACCAAATTAATATCATTCATTCATTTTGGGAGATGGAATGTACATTCCATCAATCCCCTAAATCCAATGATATTAATTTGACAAAGTCAAATCAACCTTGATCAAGGCCCAACAACAATAGTCAAACACAAATAAGTCATCACAATTAATCAACAAAATCATTTGGCATTTATTTAAATTAAAAATATTAAAATAAGGCATTTAAATTAAATATGGCTTGTCCAATTCCTAAAACCTCATCAAAACACCAAAGAAACGGCCATGAGATTTATCATAGGTGAAACAAGGTCAAAGGACCTTGGAGAAAAAATTTCATATTGTTTGGACATTTAAAAGTATTTTTAAACAATTAAAAAACAAATGAAAAATCAATTAAATCATGAAAACTATTAATAATGATCCAAAAAATAATTTTAATTCAGAATATGAAAGAGGAATTTATTTGAATTTTTTTGGTGAAACTCTCATATTTTTTGGATCAATATTAAAATTAATATGAATTAATGAAAATAAAAGGAATAAAAGAAAATCAGAAAATAACCAAAAAACGTGAGCCACTTGATCTCCCTCATTAATTGAGGTGGAAGATCAAGTGGCCACCAGCGCGCGTTCCATTGTGGTCTTGAGTCAATGCGCCACAAGAAAGGTAATTACAATGCACGCTCGTGATTAAAACAATTCAAATAAGATCAATGGCTCAGAACCAAGCCAGCACATCACCGGCGTCCAAAGGTTGGTCGTCTTCTCCGGCGACCCTGGCCGGACTGGTTCACTCATCACTATAAAAAAATGAAAAAAGAGGACATGATCTGAAAGAAAAAATGGCGTAGATCACGAATCTGACCTCAATTCATCCTAACTCCAAGTATATTGAGAGATACATGGAGTTGAAATTTGAGGTACATGAACTGAGTTGTTTCGATTTAGCCTCAAAACAACTCAATCTTCTTGCCTACATTGGTAGGACTTCAGACAACCAAAGAATCAAGAGAATTGAGCAAGATTGAGAGAGAATCGAAGAGATGAAATTTTGTGGAAAATACCTTCAATGTAGGTCTGGATTCAACTATTCTTCCCTTGGCTCGTGCTTGATCTCAATCAGAATGCTTGCAAGAATGAAATAGAATACGCAAAAGGTCTTGGATCCCTGGAGTTTGGAATCTCAAAATAGTGAGAATTCCAACTCAATTTCAAATGAAATTCTCAGGATTATCCTTTGGAATGAGAGGGTTATAGGTCTGGGATCAAAGCTGGCGCGAATGTGTATGTAATTTAGAGCATATGGAGCTCTATTTATAGCCAATTCAATTGATATTTGCACACTTGAACTGAACTTCCAAAATTAGCAATGTGTGATGCATGAGTGCATGGGTGTGTACAGGCCCATGAAATCACTCCATCTAATCCATAATTGAGTGTAAGCAAGGCTGAAGTCATGTTGGAATGCTAGGCAAGTGTGTGTGAAGATTTGAAGTTTGATCTTTGCCAAATGATGATACCATGTTCATGCCATGCATAACCCTAGTAATTCTTGTCCAAAATGGATGATCTTGGACTTTTGGAAAGGTTAGATCAAGAGGAACAACTTTCATGTTCAACACTTTTCCATTTGAAGCTTGTATCATGGTGAATTTTGAGGTGGAAGTTTGGAAATTTCAACATGTTGAAATTTTTTCTAAGTGTCAAGCCATATGTCTCAATATTCCACCTTGCTTAACTTTTTATGTGAGCTTCAAATGAGAAAAATGTCTTCATAAAAGTTTTAGCTATTTCAATTTCCTTCACAATGGTCACCAATTTCATGTTATTTAGATTTGAAATGATAGAGTTATGCATTTTTGAAGTTTGGAAAATCACTTGATCAATGGTATAGGTCAAAAGTGACCTATAATGTAGCCTTATACCACATGCTCATAAAAGTTGAATCAGCTCTCACTCCCAACATCAAAGTTGAAGTAGACATATTGAATTTGATTGTGAGACTTGGAAATATTTCATCTCATCAAAATTGAGAAAGTTATGGCCTTGGGAAGTTTACTTTCAAATTAGGGTTTAGACAAAATGACCTATAATGTTTCAACATAGAAAATGATTTTCAAAGCAAAAATAGCTCTAGGTCTAAACATGAAAGTTGTTTGGAATGTCATTTAGAGTAATATTTATCTTGGAATCATTTTAATATGGTTAAAATTGTAGGAGATAGGGTCTAGGGAGACCCAGTTTTGATCAGATGAATTCATCTGGCCAACCACCATCAAACAACTTGCTAATCTTCAATTCTCTTGACTTTCTAGGCTCATGGTAGATCATATATGCATAAGATGATGGATTTTGAAGTTCACCTTGAGAAATTTGATCAATTGGTGAGATAGCTTGTTGGAGAAGTTACTCAGGATACCCAGTCAAACTAGGGTTTCCAAGGCAAATCACCCTCAAAAAATCTTGAAGAAAACTTGATCAATATAACATGTAGGAATCAATGGAACTCATATATGATGATCATAACCATTCTTGTATCAATTCATGGTTGTGCTCTTTGTCATGAGGGTCTCAAACCCTAGATATGAATTTGATAGATCAATGGAAATCATGCCCTACCTACAAAAGAGTTAGGCAAATGCAAAGACATATTTTTGGTGTTTTGATTAGTAAAATGATAAAATACAAATATGATACAATCACAAAGTACTTGGTGATCTCTCCCAAAACAAACCCAATGAAGGAGGGGTAAGGAGGATGCCAATGTATGATCCCAATGCTAATGCTTATGATGAAATTGCCTGAGGGATCTTAGGGTCAAAATTGGGGTCTTACAATACCCCTTGATTACGGACTTCTCTGTGAAGACTTGGCTTGGTTACTCTGAGTTCATTTGATACATGGATTAATATTTGATTATTTTGCTTGCTTGGAGCTTAATCCAAAGAAGGGAATTCTTGCTTGACTTATGTCATAAATCTTGCTATCTTTTTGTTAGATCTTTCTTCTTTAGCTTTTACTTTACTGCTTTAGGATAGCCTCTTCTTCTCCTTCCCCTTTCTTTAATTTTCAAAATCTTCTCTCTTTTTCAAAACCTTCTTGTTTTAACTTGAACCACTTTCTTAATAAACCTTGACTTTTTTCAAGTGATTTTCAAGCCTTTTTCATAATAAATGTTAATCCATCTTAAGCATGTTTAGACTAATTTCAAAAGACTTAAAAAATTCCTAACTCATTCAACTCATTTTATGCCTTTGTGCACTTTTCCCTTTAAAACTTTTCTCAAAGCATTAGGCATGAGTCATTTCCATAGTTGAGTTATAATTCTCCTATCTCCATAGTATTGATGATGATTCTTTTCCATATGTGGGAGATAGTGGCATACTTGTTGATTCTTATCCAAGTTGGAGCCCTTTTCATGATGATGCAAAGTTATCATACTCATGGCTCACTAGTTGAGTATTCTCCTAAAAATGACAAAATGTCTTTCCCATAAAAATGAATAAAAAAAACTCCTTTTGTTATTTTTACCACGAACTACGAGATTTTGATCCTCCATTACACTTTGTTGGTACGTAGGCATGAGACTTTAAAAGTCTTGGAAAACACAAATTCATAATAAAAATGCTTCTTTTCTCATCTCTCCAATCTTTTAACAAACAACACCCTTTTTGCAAACCAAAATGTGTATATTTTCAAAGAGGTTCCCATGGAGTACCATGGATGTTTAGGGTGCTAATACCTTCCCTTTGCATAACTAACCCCAAACCTTTGTTCTCTTTTTATTAGTTTTGTTTTAAAACTTTCTTTGGGTTTTGTTTGTACTTTTTCCCTTTTCCTTTGGAAACAATAAAAGCGCTATGGTGACTCTTGTTTTGGGAGTTAAGTTAATCAATAGCTTAATCTCAAAAAATTTACCGCTACAGGTTGCACAAGTGCATCCTCTAAACAAACAATCAATGTGAGCAAAAGTTAATCAATTAATCATGCATTGTATCACACAAGAGAAATATTTTTGAGGCTCCAAAAATAGGTGAAAAATTAACAAAGCATCATGAAGTCATCCACTTACAAGTGTCCTAACATGTGCCTAAGAGAGTGGTCAAGAAGCAACTCAAACAATCAACAATTGTCCACAAATATCTTAACAAGTAAGCAAACAATCGAGGCTCATAAAGACACAATATACATGTATCAATTTAATACCAAAGGACCTCAAATAAACACTCAAACCCTAAGCATATATGTGCCTAAAAATGCCTAAAAGATTGGCTCAAGAACAAGTTCAAAATGATATCAAACATCAAGCATCACAAACCATTATTGATCATACAAGTTAGGCATCAAAATAAATTCAAACATAAACCAAAATGAATGATCAAGCCATCAAATTAACACTCAAGGGTCCTATATACATGTGTCTATGTATGTGCAAAAATTGGGATTAAAACTTAAAGGGAAACATCAAGAATCAAACCCTTTTGCACAAGCTAGATCAAACCAAACACATTTTATGGTCAAATTAAAATAAAATACCAAAATAATTAGAAAAATAAAATAAAAATTATAGGAAATTAAAAAACAACCTAAAATGATTTTTTAGGGAATTTTTGGAGTATTGAAAGTATTAAAATAAAATAAACAAAAAGAAATAAAATGAACTTAAGTGGCAAAGGGGGTGCAACCGCAAAATGGAAATGAACTGAAAAATAGTTAAACATGCAATGGGCCCAAAGCGTTGGGGTGGGAAAAGAGAATGCACCAGGCCCATGATCCAATACCAAATGAAATCAGATTTAACAATGTGACATTTAAATAAATAAATAAAAAAACACAAAAATCATGTAATACGGTATCAACCGGTCACGCTCACTTAAGTCACAAAAGACAAAAAAAACAAGTCAGCCAATCAGAAGAGAGCATGCATCATCTTCAACCTCAGAAACATTTTAAACAGAACCTATTCTCTAGCTCCATACATCTCTACATAACAACTTCATCCACAATCCATGAAATCAAATGAAATAAAAAACAAAAATGTAGATCTCATAGAGTAGAGCACAACCATGCCAAGCAAATCTCAAAATGATAGATTAAACATGGAGAAAATTAGCATGAAAGTCAAGCAAACACAACTATTTTCATAAATTTCAGCAACTTCAATCATCAAATATCCAAGCAAGCAAGCAACAACATCATCTTAAGCCAACCATATGCAATGTATGTAACCTATTCATGCATTTTTATATCTATAATGAAAGAGATGAAGAAAGGAGAAGCTTACCTAGTAAAGAAGGTCCACTGCCTCTTCTGCTTGCTTACAACTTCAGAAACCCCACTAACAATGCTCTATCGTCTTCGAATAATAGGAATGAAGCAAGAGAAATGAGGAGAATAGAGCTTCAAATAAGAAAAATTACTTGAAAGCTTCAATGGACAGATCTGATTTCTCACTCTTCAAGGGTGCGGGTGTGTGAAAATGAGGGAAAGAGGGTACTATATAGAGTGTGTAGGGTGAGGTGAAGTGTTGGCCCAAACTAAAAATCTGTTGAGGGGCAAGTTTGGAAAATTGAGTGAAAATGAGAGTGAGGTAGCATGGTGCGCTTCATGCTGATCCAAGGGAATGTTTGGTGCATTTTAGACAAAGGGAAATGAGGTGGACAAAGAATGGGAAGGCTGGTACGTGAGAAGGAATGAATTCAGTAAGTTCTCATACTTTTAGTTTTCTCCTTTTGGCCAAATGCATGGGAACAAGAGTGTGCATAAAAATCTCCTTTTTTGGGCCTTTAAGGGAAAGGACAAAATGGTGTGTGTGATGGTAATGGAACATGTTTGACCATTTGAAGCAAATTGTGCAAGGCTCAATTTGTGCATGTCTTTATCTCAAGGTTAATGCATGGCCATGCAGTCATCTTGGCACGACTACAACTTGATATATATTTCCCCAAACTTCATAAACTTGGTATCAATGGAAAGATGAAAGATCAAAGAACAATTTTCATGTTAAATGTATTTTGAAATGAATCCTCTAACACACCTAAAATTTCCATGAACTTGCTTTCAAATTTTGACTTGAAACACTTAGAAAATTTTCTAGGTGTTGGGCTTTTGATGAATTTGAAACACCCACCTTCAAATGTTCATAACTTGAACCATGACGCTCCAAATACTACAAACTTGGTATATCCTTAAAGCTTGAATAAATTAGAACAACTTTCATGTTAAAGACAACTTTATTTGAATCCTTGATCATATGGAAAATTGGTATTGAAAACAGCTGATCATGCACACCAAACTTGCCAAAAATAGTAAGTTCTCATAAACCCTAAATTCCCAAATTAGGCAAATTTGACAGCTCTCTTGATTTTCTTGATTCTTGTGATTCCACTTGGACAAATCTCAACCATTGGCCATATTTTACTCATGAGACATAAGTTTGACCTTAAAAAGTCAGGAGTTGACTTTTTGGTTGCATAATTGACTTTTATTTTTACACAACCAATTCATCATTTCTTTTTATCAATTGAGCCTCTTCTGATTAAATCTAATGATCAATACTTCACACATGGATGATTTGAGTCATATAAAGGACCATGGAGATAATTTTTGCTCAAAAAAATTAGTCACAAGCTGACTTTGACCAAAACCCGAATTGATAGCCAAAAGATAGGAGAATGATGATCATCTTCAAATTCCTTGCCAGTCTCAATCATCTGAGGATACAATGAACATGTTGAAACCTCTTGATGCATATGGAACCCTTGTGGCTTGAGTGAACAATGAGATTGAGCAAATCTCTTCACCATTGACTTGAATTCCAGTCCTTCTTCTTTCTTGCTTGATATAAACCAATAGAACATGATACCTTGATCCCATAACCATAAAACCAATGATGTGCATGAGTATGTATGATAATAAGGCATAAGCCAATTAGGGTTAAAGATAAGAGGGTAAATTTTGGGGTACAACATATAAGACTTAAGTTTCTCTGAAAATCAACAAAGAAACCTCAAATACAACAAATAAGACACCTTGATAATCGTCAGAGCAGTATCTTTCATGATATAATTGAAACTTTCCAAAGATGAAACAATATCCCAATTTATAAGACTTAAGATTCTCTGAAAATCAACAAAGAAACCTCAAATGAAAAAAACAAGACTCCTTGATAATCATGAGAGCAATATCTTTCGTGATATAATTGAAACTTTCCAAAGAAGGAACAATATCCCAATTTATATAGCCAAGACTCTCCTAGGATAATAAAGCAATATCTTAAACAAAACAAATAAGACTCATAGAGAATCAGTGAAGCAGTATTTTACGCAATATAATTGAAACTTTCTAAAAATGGAACAATATCCCAACTAAATCTAAGACTCTCTATGGATAATAGATCAGTATATCAAACAGAACAAGTGAGACTCCCTAAGAATCAACGAGCAATATCTTACGCGATATAATTGAAACTTTCCAAAAATAGAACAATATCCCAATTTATATAACTAATACTTTCCTAGGATAACAAAGCAGTATCTTAAACGAAACAAATGAGACTCTTAGAGAATTAGTGAAGCAGTATCTTACGCAATATAATTGAAACTTTCTAAAACGAAACAATATCCCAACTAAATCTAAGACTCTTTGTGGATAATAGAGAAGTATCTCAAACATAATAAGTGAGACTCCGTGAGAATCAGCGAAGCGGTATCTTACGTGATATAATTGAAACTTTCCAAAATGGAACAATATCCCCATTATATCTAAGACTCTTCGAGGATAATAGAGTAGTATCTTAAATGGAACAAGTGAGACTCTTGTAAGACCTCAATTTTGACCCTTAAGATCCCTCATGCCATCTCATTAACATGGAATTAGCATTGGGATCACATCTTGGTATCCTCCTCACCTATCAATCATTGGGTTTGCATTGGGAGATATCACTAAGCATTTGTGATTGTCTCATAGTTTATTTTTTCTTTGTTTGCTAACCAAAATCCAAAAATATATCTAGTGTTTGAGACCCTCAAGACAAGGGATCAAGGTATAAAAGGTTTACATTGATTCAAATCATCATATATGGATATCCATGCTCTCTATTTGTCATTTTGATCAAGAATTCATCAAGAGTTTGAAGCTTGTTTGTCAAGGAAACCCTAATTCATCTAGGCATCTTGTGCGCCTTCCTCAGCAAATTTCTTCAACAATTGGTCAAACATATCAAGGGATACTCCATTGCATATATTATCCTCCATGAGCCACAAAGAAAAAAATAACTTCAATTTTGTAAGTTGGTTCAAGGAGGTTGACCAGAGAAAGTCAATTGGTCAAATCTAGGGTTCCCTAGACTCTATCTCCTACACTTTTTGTCATATGAAAATTATTCCAAGATTAAAGTTAATCTTTATTACATTCCAAACAAGTTTCATGTTGGCATCAAGAGCTAATTTTTCTTGGAAAGTCATTTTTTATGGTGAACGATTATAGGTCATTTTGTCTATGCCCTAGATGCAAGGTCAACTTCCAAGAACCATAACTTCATATATTTGTATGATATGATGATCATCCAAGTTTCATGATAAATTTAAATATGTCTTATATAACTTTTCTTCTTTGAGAAAGGTCAAATTCCACTCTCAAAGGCATGTTCCATGAGGAAACATTATAGGTCCATTTGGGTCATCATCATTGAACAAGCAACTTTTCTCAACTTCTAAAATCCATAACTCTATCATGCAGGCTCCAAATGGTGTCAATTTTGTGACTAAATTGAATATGATTGACAGAGCTACAACTTTTAAGAAGGAACCAAAGTCATTTAAAGCTCATAGCAAAAGTCATTCAAGGTGGAAAAAAGGTCATTTGACTTTTAACTTAGAAAATTTTCAAGTATGTTTGATTCCTCCAACTTCAAGGCCAGAATTCATCATGATCCAAGCTTCAAATGGAAAAATTCCTAACATCAAAGTTGTTCCCCATGACGGTAGATTTCCAAAGAGTCCAAGATCATTACATTTGGATCAAATTTGAGGGACTCCCACATGGTTTCTTTGTATGGCCCAATTTGGAAACTTTTGAACTCAAATGTTAAACTCTTTTGCATGGCCTCATGTTATGATCTTAGCATTAATTATGCATGAATTTGGAGTGGATTACATGATCATTTGGGACTAAGCATATGCCCATACACCCATGCACACAAACTTGTTAATTTTGGCCAAAATTTCAAAATGGTGTGGAAATGAATTCATGAGCTTATAAAATACATGTGCATTGCCTCAGAATTGAAGGAGAACCTTGCCTAAGCTTTGCCCAGCAACCCCATAGTCACCATTGAAATAATACCTTGAGGATTTGTTTGAAATCGAGCTTCTAGTTCAAATTATGTTTGTGAACTAGAACTCCAATGATTCACATCTCTTTTCTTCTCAATCATCTCCTGCAAGCAAGAGGAAGTAAAACCAAGTGGAATTGCATCAAGATCGACCTCCATAGCTGCTACCCGAAGGTGAAATTTCTCAAACTTCCCTTCTTCGATTCTCACTCATTTCTCAACATTTTGCTTGATTTGTGGTTGGCTGAAGTCCTACCAATGTAGGCATTTATATTGAGTTGCTTTGAGGTTGAATCGAAGCAACTCAGTTTTGGAACCTAAATTTTCAACTCCATATATCTTCTTATAGAATGAGAGTTGGAAAAATTTGAGATCATATTTGGAATCCTCATGATTTTCTCTTCAAAATAGTGTATGACCCATTAATTTTGGTGCGGTTTTGATCCTAACCAGTCCAGTGACCTGGCCGAAGAAGATGACCAGAGCTAGGGCTCCGGTGGTGCATTGACATTGTCCGAGCCATCTGATCTGGTTGTCACTTTATAATCTCATCCATCCATTCTGAATACCATATATACACGTGCTTTGACTCAGGACTATGGTAGATAGCACGCGTTGGCCATCAGATTTCACCTCAATTAATGATGGAGGTCTGATGGCCCTGATTTTTTTATATAATTAATTTTTTGATTTATGTTTAAAATACCATTTTCTCATTTAATTCATTATAAATTCAATTTTAATCCAAAAAATATGGGACTTTCCCCCAAATTTCACAAATAATTTCCTCTTCCCATTTTTGAATTAAAATTAATTTTTGATTCAGTTTGATATTTTTAGTGAATTTTGTGATTTTTGACTTGTTGTTAATTTATTTTAATACTTCTGACTTTAAAAATCCCTTGGCCATTTATTGGTGATTTGAAGGGATTTCAGGTTTTTTGACCTTTTAAAATGTATTTTTCTTCATTTAAAAATTGAATTTAAATTATTTTAATGCTTTAATATTTTTTGTTGAGCTATTTTATTGACTTTGTGTTGACTCAACTTCTATTTGGAATTGATATTGGTTAAATTGGACTTTAATTTGATCAATACCAATGGATTTAGGGGCTGATGAAGTTTGAACTTCATCCCTCAAGATGAATGGATGGTATTGATCAAGGGAGGTTCGTTCCTTGACCAATTTGAGATCTCTTTTTACTTCATCTCTTCATCTTAATTCCACTTCTTTCCCAATCCATTCATGACCAATGATTTCTCATGGATCAAAATGCTAGTTGATTCATCAATGACCTTGTGTCAGATGAATTAATATGAGCTTGATTGAGATAGGTCCATCCCCTCTTATTTTGTGTGTGGTATGCTTTAGGAGTTTGGTCTTTATACCTTGTCTCTAGCATGCATTAAACACCATTTATTATTGCCGCCCTACCTCAGATAGTTGTTGCTTCTACTAAGTCCAATTACGATTTCCTTACATAGCATTAATTTTTTGTCCCGAAAGCAATAGAATTTTTGTAAGTGAGATTGTAA
>NW_026112893.1:0-55104 GCF_024323335.1 Lathyrus oleraceus
TTTTTGTTGAGAAGAAAACACACTTTTCAAGATATAAGAAACGTAATCTTAGAAAACAAATCTTTATAGTCACTAAATCTTTTCATGGTACCCTACACTCTTGTAAAAACCACCCACCAATTTTTGTTCAGAAGAAAACACACTTTTCAAGATATAAAAAACGTAATCTTAGAAAAGAACAAACTTTGTAGTCATTAAATCTTTTCAAGATACCCTACACTCTTGTAAAAACCACCCAAACAATTTTTTGTTCAGAAGAAAATACACTTTTCAAGATATAAGAAGTGTAATCTTAGAAAACAATAAACTTTATAGTCACTAAATCTTTTCAAGATACCCTACACTCTTGAAAAAACCACTCAAACAATTTTTTGTTAAGAAGAAACCACTTTTCAAGATATAAGAAACGCATCTTGGAAAACAACAGACTTTATAGTCACTAAATCTTTTCAAGATACCCTACACTCTTGTAAAAACGACCCAAACAATTTTTTCTTTAGAAAAACATTCTCTTCAAGATATAAGAAACGTAATCTTTTAAACGTCCCTACTATCTTGTAAAAACCACCCAAACATTAATTGTTATGAATATTTTCAAGATACTCTACACTCTTGTAAAAACCACCCAACACAATTTCTTGTTCAGAAGAAAACCCCTTTTCAAGAAATAAACTTTTATCTTATAGAAACAAACTTTACTTTGCATTGCATTGAGGTAACGTTAACCTTTCTTGCTTCTAAAGTTAACCGTGAGCTATGCTAAAGGATCCATTGAAACTACTCAGGTGAAATCAAACATATTACAAACTAAAATATGAAAAATAAATTACTCCAAGGTTAAATATAAGCTTGTACTTGTCCTCCACCCGGAACAACAGTTGTCCATCTCCGTATCTTCTTCTTTCCGGGTCAATCTCATACTCCAACGGTGAATGCAATAACGAATGAAAACAACACAATCACGATAATCGGAACCATGGTAACCGGAATAATCCATTTTCCAAAACCGTTTTCTCCTGAATTTTTTTCTTCTGGTTTCCCAAAATATCTATCGTGTCTTTTTGGGCACATATCTTTGACTGATATCCATAGAAAGTTGGAGAGGACAGGAGGGGATAGTGGAGTAAAGAGAGATGACAGGGAGACAATCAGTATATGAGAATTTTTTGTTTAATGGATTGAATCTAAATTTTAGAGATAGTATATCAGAATGATGGAAATGGTAGATACTTAGTTTATCTCTCCACTAATCCAAAGAATAACATCCTTAAATATTTGGTTAGAGCGAATCTCAAACTCATACTATAAATTGCAATGTAATATACAGTATTTAAAATAGAAACGTGTTTTAAGATGCGTGTTTTCTGCTCTATAATTATGTCCCTATTGAAATCAGCAACATCAAAATCTCCAACAATGAGAGCCGTAACATCAGATGTTGTACAAATATATGCCTGTTTGGCATACTTATGCCTGTTTGTTTCTGCTTTTTTTAATAATTATTTATTTTGCCTTTTTAATAATAACACACAATCTTTATAGTCGCTAAATGTTTTCAAGATACCATACACTCTTGCAAAAAACACCCAAACAATTTTTTATTCAGAAGAAAAACACACGTTTCAAGAGATAAGAAATGTAATCTTATAAAACAACAAAATTTATAGTCACTAAATCTTTTCAAGATACCCTACACTTGTAAAAACCACCTAAAACATCTTTGTTCAGAAGAAAACACACTTTTCAAGACATAAGAAACGTATCTTAGAAAAAACAAACTTTATAGTCACTAAATCTTTTCAAGATACCCTACAGTCTTGTAAAACCACCCAAACCATTTTTGTTGAGAAGAAAACACACTTTTCAAGATATAAGAAACGTAATCTTAGAAAACAAATCTTTATAGTCACTAAATCTTTTCATGGTACCCTACACTCTTGTAAAACCCACCCACCATTTTTGTTCAGAAGAAAACACACTTTTCAAGATATAAAAACGTAATCTTAGAAAACAACAAACTTTGTAGTCATTAATCTTTTCAAGATACCCTACACTCTTGTAAAAACCACCCAAACAATTTTTTGTTCAGAAGAAAATACACTTTTCAAGATATAAGAAGTGTAATCTTAGAAAACAATAAACTTTATAGTCACTAAATCTTTTCAAGATACCCTACACTCTTGAAAAACCACTCAAACATTTTTTGTTAGAAGAACACACACTTTCAAGATATAAGAAACGCATCTTGGAAAACAACAGACTTTATGTCACTAAATCTTTTCAAGATACCCTACACTCTTGTAAAAACGACCCAAACAATTTTTTCTTTAGAAGAAAACATTCTCTTCAAGATATAAGAAACGTACTTTTAAACGTACCCTACTATCTTGTAAAAACCACCCAAACATTAATTGTTATGAATATTTTCAAGATACTCTACACTCTTGTAAAAACCACCCAACACAATTTCTTGTTCAGAAGAAACCCACTTTTCAAGAAATAAACTTTTATCTTATAGAAACAAACTTTACTTTGCATTGCATTGAGGTAACGTTAACCTTTCTTGCTTCTAAAGTTAACCGTGAGCTATGCTAAAGGATCCATTGAAACTACTCAGGTGAAATCAAACATATTACAAACTAAAATATGAAAAATAAATTACTCCAAGGTTAAATATAAGCTTGTCCTTGTTCTCCACCCGGAACAACAGTTGTCATCTCCGTATCTTCTTCTTTCCGGGTCAATCTCATACTCCAACGGTGAATGCAATAACGAATGACAAACAACACAATCACGATAATCGTAACCTGGTAACCGAATAATCCATTTTCGAAACCTTTTTCTCCTGAATTTTTTCTTCTGGTTTCCCAAAATATCTATCGTGTGTTTTTTGGCACATATGTTGGACTGATATCCATAGAAAGTTGGAGAGGACAGGGAGGGGATAGTGGAGTAAAGAGAGAGATGACAGGGAGACAACCAGTATATGAGAATTTTTTTGTTTAATGGATTGAATCTAAAATTTTAGAGATAGTATATCAGAATGATGGAAATGGTGATACTTAGTTTATCTCTCCACTAATCCAAAGAATAACATCCTTAAATATTTGGTTAGAGCGAATATCAAACTCATACTATAATTGCAATGTAAATATGCAGTATTTAAAATAGAAACGTGTTTTAAGATGCGTGTTTTCTGCTCTATAATTATGTCCCTATTGAAATCAGCAACATCAAAATCTCCAACAATGAGAGCCGCAACATCAGATGTTGTACAAATATATGCCTGTTTGGCATACTTATGCCTGTTTGTTTCTGCTTTTTTTAATAATTATTTATTTTGCCTTTTTAATAATAAACACCAATCTTTATAGTCGCTAAATGTTTTCAAGATACCATACACTCTTGCAAAAAACCCCAAACAATTTTTTTATTCAGAAGAAACACACGTTTCAAGATATAAGAAATGTAATCTTATAAAACAACAAAATTTATAGTCACTAATCTTTTCAAGATACCCTACACTTGTAAAAACCACCTAAAACATCTTTTGTTCAGAAGAAAACACACTTTTCAAGACATAAGAAACGTAATCTTAGAAAAACAAACTTTATAGTCACTAAATCTTTTCAAGATACCCTACATCTTGTAAAACCACCCAAACCATTTTTGTTGAGAAGAAAACACACTTTTCAAGATATAAGAAACGTAATCTTAGAAAACAAATCTTTATAGTCACTAAATCTTTTCATGGTACCCTACACTCTTGTAAAAACCACCCAACCAATTTTTGTTCAGAGAAAACACACTTTTCAAGATATAAAAAACGTAATCTTAGAAAACAATAAACTTTGTAGTCATTAAATCTTTTCAAGATACCCTACACTCTGTGAAAAACCCCCCAAACAATTTTTTGTTCAGAAGAAAATACACTTTTCAAGATATAAGAAGTGTAATCTTAGAAAACAATAAACTTTATAGTCACTAAATCTTTTCAAGATACCCTACACTCTTGAAAAAACCACTCAAACAATTTTTTTGTTAAGAAGAACACACTTTTCAAGATATAAGAAACGCAATCTTTGAAAACAACAGACTTTATAGTCACTAAATCTTTTCAAGATACCCTACACTCTGTAAAACGACCCAAACAATTTTTTTGTTTGAGAGAAACATTCTCTTCAAGATATAAGAAACGTAATCTTTAAACGTACCCTACTATCTTGTAAAAACCACCCAACATTAATTGTTATGAATATTTTCAAGATACTCTACACTCTTGTAAAAACCACCCAACACAATTTCTTGTTCAGAAGAAAACCCACTTTTCAAGAAATAAACTTTTATCTTATAGAAACAAACTTTACTTTGCATTGCATTGAGGTAACGTTAACCTTTCTTGCTTCTAAAGTTAACCGTGAGCTATGCTAAAGGATCCATTGAAACTACTCAGTGAAATCAAACATATTACAACTAAAATATGAAAAATAAATTACTCCAAGGTTAAATATAAGCTTGTCCTTGTCCTCCACCCGGAACAACAGTTGTCATCTCCGTATCTTCTTCTTTCCGGTCAATCTCATACTCCAACGGTGAATGCAATAACGAATGACAAACAACACAATCACGATAATCGTAACCATGGTAACCGGAATAATCCATTTTCCAAAACCTTTTTCTCCTGAATTTTTTCTTCTGGTTTCCCCAAATATCTATCGTGTGTTTTTGGCACATATGTTGGACAGATATCCATAGAAAGTTGGAGAGGACAGGAGGGGGATAGTGGAGTAAAGAGAGAGATGACAGGGAGACAATCAGTATATGAGAATTTTTTGTTTAATGGATTGAATCTAAAATTTTAGAGATAGTATATCAGAATGATGGAAATGGTAGATACTTAGTTTATCTCTCCACTAATCCAAAGAATAACATCCTTAAATATTTGGTTAGAGCGAATATCAAACTCATACTATAAATTGCAATGTAAGATATGCAGTATTTAAAATAGAAACGTGTTTTAAGATGCGTGTTTTCTGCTCTATAATTATGTCCCTATTGAAATCAGCAACATCCAAATCTCCAACAATGAGAGCCGCAACATCAGATGTTGTACAAATATATGCCTGTTTTGGCATACTTATACCTGTTTGTTTCTGCTTTTTTAATAATTATTTATTTTGCCTTTTTAATAATAAACAACAATCTTTATAGTCGCTAAATGTTTTCAAGATACCATACACTCTTGCAAAAAAACACCCAAACAATTTTTTATTCAGAAGAAAACACACGTTTCAAGATATAAGAAATGTATCTTATAAAACAACAAATTTATAGTCACTAAATCTTTTCAAGATACCCTACACTTGTAAAAACCACCTAAAACATCTTTTGTTCAGAAGAAAACACACTTTTCAAGACATAAGAAACGTAATCTTAGAAAAAACAAACTTTATAGTCACTAAATCTTTTCAAGATACCCTACAGTCTTGTAAAAACCACCCAAACCATTTTTTGTTGAGAAGAAAACACACTTTTCAAGATATAAGAAACGTAATCTTAGAAAACAAATCTTTATAGTCACTAAATCTTTTCATGGTACCCTACACTCTTGTAAAAACCACCCAACCAATTTTTGTTAGAAGAAAACACACTTTTCAAGATATAAAAAACGTAATCTTAGAAAACAAAACTTTGTAGTCATTAAATCTTTTCAAGATACCCTACACTCTTGTAAAAACCCCCCAAACAATTTTTTGTTCAGAAGAAAATACACTTTTCAAGATATAAGAAGTGTAATCTTAGAAAACAATAAACTTTATAGTCACTAAATCTTTTCAAGATACCCTACACTCTTGAAAAAACCACTCAAACAATTTTTTGTTAAGAAGAAACACACTTTTCAAGATATAAGAAACGCAGTCTTGGAAAACAACAGACTTTATAGTCACTAAATCTTTTCAAGATACCCTACACTCTTGTAAAAACGACCCAAACAATTTTTTCTTTAGAAGAAAACATTCTCTTCAAGATATAGAAACGTAATCTTTTAAACGTACCCTACTATCTTGTAAAAACCACCCAAACATTAATTGTTATGAATATTTTCAAGATACTCTACACTCTTGTAAAAACCACCCAACACAATTTCTTGTTCAGAAGAAACCCACTTTTCAAGAAATAAACTTTTATCTTATAGAAACAAACTTTACTTTGCATTGCATTGAGGTAACGTTAACCTTTCTTGCTTCTAAAGTTAACCGTGAGCTATGCTAAAGGATCCATTGAAACTACTCAGGTGAAATCAAACATATTACAAACTAAAATATGAAAAATAAATTACTCCAAGGTTAAATATAAGCTTGTCCTTGTCCTCCACCCGAACAACAGTTGTCATCTCCGTATCTTCTTCTTTCCGGGTCAATCTCATACTCCAACGGTGAATGCAATAACGAATGACAAACAACACAATCACGATAATCGTAACCATGGTAACCGGAATAATCCATTTTCCAAAACCTTTTTCTCCTGAATTTTTTCTTCTGGTTTCCCAAAATATCTATCGTGTGTTTTTGGCACATATGTTGGACTATATCCATAGAAAGTTGGAGAGGACAGGGAGGGGGATAGTGGAGTAAGAGAGAGATGACAGGGAGACAACCAGTATATGAGATTTTTTGTTTAATGGATTGAATCTAAAATTTTAGAGATAGTATATCAGAATGATGGAAATGGTAGATACTTAGTTTATCTCTCCACTAATCCAAAGAATAACATCCTTAAATATTTGGTTAGAGCGAATATCAAACTCATACTATAAATTGCAATGTAAGATATGCAGTATTTAAAATAGAAACGTGTTTTAAGATGCGTGTTTTCTGCTCTATAATTATGTCCCTATTGAAATCAGCAACATCAAAATCTCCAACAATGAGAGCCGCAACATCAGATGTTGTACAAATATATGCCTGTTTGGCATACTTATGCCTGTTTGTTTCTGCTTTTTTTAATAATTATTTATTTTGCCTTTTTAATAATAAACAACAATCTTTATAGTCGCTAAATGTTTTCAAGATACCATACATTCTTGCAAAAAACACCCAAACAATTTTTTATTCAGAAGAAAACACACGTTTCAAGATATAAGAAATGTAATCTTATAAAACAACAAAATTTATAGTCACTAAATCTTTTCAAGATACCCTACACTTGTAAAACCACCTAAAACATCTTTTGTTCAGAAGAAAACACACTTTTCAAGACATAAGAAACGTAATCTTAGAAAAAAACAAACTTTATAGTCACTAAATCTTTTCAAGATACCCTACAGTCTTGTAAAAACCACCCAAACCATTTTTTGTTGAGAAGAAACACACTTTTCAAGATATAAGAAACGTAATCTTAGAAAACAAATCTTTATAGTCACTAAATCTTTTCATGGTACCCTACACTCTTGTAAAAACCACCCAACCAATTTTTGTTTAGAAGAAAACACACTTTTCAAGATATAAAAAACGTAATCTTAGAAAACAACAAACTTTGTAGTCATTAAATCTTTTCAAGATACCCTACACTCTTGTAAAAACCACCCAAACAATTTTTTTTTCAGAAGAAAATACACTTTTCAAGATATAAGAAGTGTAATCTTAGAAAACAATAAACTTTATAGTCACTAAATCTTTTCAAGATACCCTACACTCTTGAAAAAAACCACTCAAACAATTTTTTGTTAAGAAGAAACACACTTTTCAAGATATAAGAAACGTAATCTTGGAAAACAACAGACTTTATAGTCACTAAATCTTTTCAAGATACCCTACACTCTTGTAAAAACGACCCAACACATTTTTCTTTAGAAGAAAACATTCTCTTCAAGATATAAGAAACGTAATCTTTTAAACGTACCCTACTATCTTGTAAAAACCACCCAAACATTAATTGTTATGAATATTTTCAAGATACTCTACACTCTTGTAAAACCCACCCAACACAATTTCTTGTTCAGAAGAAAACCCACTTTTCAAGAAATAAACTTTTATCTTATAGAAACAAACTTTACTTTGCATTGCATTGAGGTAACGTTAACCTTTCTTGCTTCTAAAGTTAACCGTGAGCTATGCTAAAGGATCCATTAAAACTACTCAGGTGAAATCAAACATATTACAAACTAAAATATGAAAATAAATTACTCCAAGGTTAAATATAAGCTTGTACTTGTCCTCCACCCGGAACAACAGTTGTCATCTCCGTATCTTCTTCTTTCCGGGTCAATCTCATACTCCAACGGTGAATGCAATAACGAATGACAAACACACAATCACGATAATCGTAACCATGGTACCCGGAATAATCCATTTTCCAAAACCTTTTTCTCCTGAATTTTTTCTTCTGGTTTCCCAAAATATCTATCGTGTGTTTTTGGCACATATGTTGGACTGATATCCATAGAAAGTTGGAGAGGACAGGGAGGGGGATAGTGGAGTAAAGAGAGAGATGACAGGGAGACAACCAGTATATGAGAATTTTTGTTTTAATGGATTGAATCTAAAATTTTAGAGATAGTATATCAGAATGATGGAAATGGTAGATACTTAGTTTATCTCTCCACTAATCCAAAGAATAACATCCTTAAATATTTGGTTAGAGCGAATATCAAACTCATACTATAATTGCAATGTAAGATATGCAGTATTTAAAATAGAAACGTGTTTTAAGATGCGTGTTTTCTGCTCTATAATTATGTCCCTATTGAAATCAGCAACATCAAAATCTCCAACAATGAGAGCCGCAACATCAGATGTTGTACAAATATATGCCTGTTTGGCATACTTATGCCTGTTTGTTTCTGCTTTTTTTAATAATTATTTATTTTGCCTTTTTAATAATAACAACAATCTTTATAGTCGCTAAATGTTTTCAAGATACCATACACTCTTGCAAAAAACACCCAAACAATTTTTTATTCAGAAGAAAACACACGTTTCAAGATATAAGAAATGTAATCTTATAAAACAACAAAATTTATAGTCACTAAATCTTTTCAAGATACCCTACACTTGTAAAACCACCTAAAACATCTTTTGTTCAGAAGAAAACACACTTTTCAAGACATAAGAAACGTAATCTTAGAAAAAAAACAAACTTTATAGTCACTAAATCTTTTCAAGATACCCTACAGTCTTGTAAAAACCACCCAAACCATTTTTTGTTGAGAAGAAACACACTTTTCAAGATATAAGAAACGTAATCTTAGAAAACAAATCTTTATAGTCACTAAATCTTTTCATGGTACCCTACACTCTTGTAAAAACCACCCAACCAATTTTTGTTCAGAAGAAAACACACTTTTCAAGATATAAAAAACGTAATCTTAGAAAACAATAAACTTTGTAGTCATTAAATCTTTTCAAGATACCCTACACTCTTGTAAAAACCCCCCAAACAATTTTTTGTTCAGAAGAAAATACACTTTTCAAGATATAAGAAGTGTAATCTTAGAAAACAATAAACTTTATAGTCACTAAATCTTTTCAAGATACCCTACACTCTTGAAAAAACCACTCAAACAATTTTTTGTTAAGAAGAAACACACTTTTCAAGATATAAGAAACGCAATCTTGGAAAACAACAGACTTTATAGTCACTAAATCTTTTCAAGATACCCTACACTCTTGTAAAAACGACCCAAACAATTTTTTCTTTAGAAGAAAACATTCTCTTCAAGATATAAGAAACGTAATCTTTTAAACGTACCCTACTATCTTGTAAAAACCACCCAAACATTAATTGTTATGAATATTTTCAAGATACTCTACACTCTTGTAAAAACCACCCAACACAATTTCTTGTTCAGAAGAAAACCCACTTTCAAGAAATAAACTTTTATCTTATAGAAACAAACTTTACTTTGCATTGCATTGAGGTAACGTTAACCTTTCTTGCTTCTAAAGTTAACCGTGAGCTATGCTAAAGGATCCATTGAAACTACTCAGGTGAAATCAAACATATTACAAACTAAAATATGAAAAATAAATTACTCCAAGGTTAAATATAAGCTTGTACTTGTCCTCCACCCGGAACAACAGTTGTCATCTCCGTATCTTCTTCTTTCCGGGTCAATCTCATACTCCAACGGTGAATGCAATAACGAATGACAAACAACACAATCACGATAATCGTAACCATGGTAACCGGAATAATCCATTTTCCAAAACCTTTTTCTCCTGAATTTTTTCTTCTGGTTTCCCAAAATATCTATCGTGTGTTTTTGGCGCATATGTTGGACTGATATCCATAGAAAGTTGGAGAGGACAGGGAGGGGGATAGTGGAGTAAAGAGAGAGATGACAGGGAGACAATCAGTATATGAGAATTTTTTGTTTAATGGATTGAATCTAAAATTTTAGAGATAGTATATCAGAATGATGGAAATGGTAGATACTTAGTTTATCTCTCCACTAATCCAAAGAATAACATCCTTAAATATTTGGTTAGAGCGAATATCAAACTCATACTATAAATTGCAATGTAAGATATGCAGTATTTAAAATAGAAACGTGTTTTAAGATGCGTGTTTTCTGCTCTATAATTATGTCCCTATTGAAATCAGCAACATCAAAATCTCCAACAATGAGAGCCGTAACATCAGATGTTGTACAAATATATGCCTGTTTGGCATACTTATGCCTGTTTGTTTTCTGCTTTTTTTAATAATTATTTATTTTGCCTTTTTATAATAAACAACAATCTTTATAGTCGCTAAATTTTTCAAGATACCATACACTCTTGCAAAAAACACCCAAACAATTTTTTATTCAGAAGAAAACACACGTTTCAAGATATAAGAAATGTAATCTTATAAAACAACAAAATTTATAGTCACTAAATCTTTTCAAGATACCCTACACTTGTAAAAACCACCTAAAACATCTTTTGTTCAGAAGAAAACACACTTTTCAAGACATAAGAAACGTAATCTTAGAAAAAAACAAACTTTATAGTCACTAAATCTTTTCAAGATACCCTACAGTCTTGTAAAAACCACCCAAACCATTTTTTGTTGAGAAGAAAACACACTTTTCAAGATATAAGAAACGTAATCTTAGAAAACAAATCTTTATAGTCACTAAATCTTTTCATGGTACCCTACACTCTTGTAAAAACCACCCAACCAATTTTTGTTCAGAAGAAAACACACTTTTCAAGATATAAAAAACGTAATCTTAGAAAACAATAAACTTTGTAGTCATTAAATCTTTTCAAGATACCCTACACTCTTGTAAAAACCCCCCAAACAATTTTTTGTTCAGAAGAAAATACACTTTTCAAGATATAAGAAGTGTAATCTTAGAAAACAATAAACTTTATAGTCACTAAATCTTTTCAAGATACCCTACACTCTTGAAAAAACCACTCAAACAATTTTTTGTTAAGAAGAAACACACTTTTCAAGATATAAGAAACGCAATCTTGGAAAACAACAGACTTTATAGTCACTAAATCTTTTCAAGATACCCTACACTCTTGTAAAAACGACCCAAACAATTTTTTGTTTAGAAGAAAACATTCTCTTCAAGATATAAGAAACGTAATCTTTTAAACGTACCCTACTATCTTGTAAAAACCACCCAAACATTAATTGTTATGAATATTTTCAAGATACTCTACACTCTTGTAAAAACCACCCAACACAATTTCTTGTTCAGAAGAAAACCCACTTTTCAAGAAATAAACTTTTATCTTATAGAAACAAACTTTACTTTGCATTGCATTGAGGTAACGTTAACCTTTCTTGCTTCTAAAGTTAACCGTGAGCTATGCTAAAGGATCCATTGAAACTACTCAGGTGAAATCAAACATATTACAAACTAAAATATGAAAAATAAATTACTCCAAGGTTAAATATAAGCTTGTCCTTGTCCTCCACCCGGAACAACAGTTGTCATCTCCGTATCTTCTTCTTTCCGGGTCAATCTCATACTCCAACGGTGAATGCAATAACGAATGACAAACAACACAATCACGATAATCGTAACCATGGTAACCGGAATAATCCATTTTCCAAAACCTTTTTCTCCTGAATTTTTTCTTCTGGTTTCCCAAAATATCTATCGTGTGTTTTTGGCACATATGTTGGACAGATATCCATAGAAAGTTGGAGAGGACAGGGAGGGGGATAGTGGAGTAAAGAGAGAGATGACAGGGAGACAACCAGTATATGAGAATTTTTTGTTTAATGGATTGAATCTAAAATTTTAGAGATAGTATATCAGAATGATGGAAATGGTAGATACTTAGTTTATCTCTCCACTAATCCAAAGAATAACATCCTTAAATATTTGGTTAGAGCGAATATCAAACTCATACTATAAATTGCAATGTAAGATATGCAGTATTTAAAATAGAAACGTGTTTTAAGATGCGTGTTTTCTGCTCTATAATTATGTCCCTATTGAAATCAGCAACATCAAAATCTCCAACAATGAGAG
This sequence comes from Lathyrus oleraceus, assembly GCF_024323335.1. Classification (NCBI taxonomy): domain Eukaryota; kingdom Viridiplantae; phylum Streptophyta; class Magnoliopsida; order Fabales; family Fabaceae; genus Lathyrus; species Lathyrus oleraceus. Next base: position 12,485 of record NW_026112893.1, read on the forward strand.
CCGTAACATCAAATGTTGCACAAATATATGCCTGTTTGGCATACTTATGCCTGTTTGTTTCTGCTTTTTTTAATAATTATTTATTTTGCCTTTTTAATAATAAACAACAATCTTTATAGTCGCTAAATTTTCAAGATACCATACACTCTTGCAAAAAACACCCAAACAATTTTTTATTCAGAAGAAAACACACGTTTCAAGATATAAGAAATGTAATCTTATAAAACAACAATATTTATAGTCACTAAATCTTTTCAAGATACCCTACACTTGTAAAAACCACCTAAAACATCTTTTGTTCAGAAGAAAACACACTTTTCAAGACATAAGAAACGTAATCTTAGAAAAAAACTTTATAGTCACTAAATCTTTTCAAGATACCCTACAGTCTTGTAAAAACCACCCAAACCATTTTTTGTTGAGAAGAAAACACACTTTTCAAGATATAAGAAACGTAATCTTAGAAAACAAATCTTTATAGTCACTAAATCTTTTCATGGTACCCTACACTCTTGTAAAAACCACCCAACCAATTTTTGTTCAGAAGAAAACACACTTTTCAAGATATAAAAAACGTAATCTTAGAAAACAACAAACTTTGTAGTCATTAAATCTTTTCAAGATACCCTACACTCTTGTAAAAACCACCCAAACAATTTTTTGTTCAGAAGAAAATACACTTTTCAAGATATAAGAAGTGTAATCTTAGAAAACAATAAACTTTATAGTCACTAAATCTTTTCAAGATACCCTACACTCTTGAAAAAACCACTCAAACAATTTTTTGTTAAGAAGAAACACACTTTTCAAGATATAAGAAACGTAATCTTGGAAAACAACAGACTTTATAGTCACTAAATCTTTTCAAGATACCCTACACTCTTGTAAAAACGACCCAAACAATTTTTTGTTTAGAAGAAAACATTCTCTTCAAGATATAAGAAACGTAATCTTTTAAACGTACCCTACTATCTTGTAAAAACCACCCAAACATTAATTGTTATGAATATTTTCAAGATACTCTACACTCTTGTAAAAACCACCCAACACAATTTCTTGTTCAGAAGAAAACCCACTTTTCAAGAAATAAACTTTTATCTTATAGAAACAAACTTTACTTTGCATTGCATTGAGGTAACGTTAACCTTTCTTGCTTCTAAAGTTAACCGTGAGCTATGCTAAAGGATCCATTGAAACTACTCAGGTGAAATCAAACATATTACAAACTAAAATATGAAAAATAAATTACTCCAAGGTTAAATATAAGCTTGTACTTGTCCTCCACCCGGAACAACAGTTGTCATCTCCGTATCTTCTTCTTTCCGGGTCAATCTCATACTCCAACGGTGAATGCAATAACGAATGACAAACAACACAATCACGATAATCGTAACCATGGTAACCGGAATAATCCATTTTCCAAAACCTTTTTCTCCTGAATTTTTTCTTCTGGTTTCCCAAAATATCTATCGTGTGTTTTTGGCACATATGTTGGACTGATATCCATAGAAAGTTGGAGAGGACAGGGAGGGGGATAGTGGAGTAAAGAGAGAGATGACAGGGAGACAATCAGTATATGAGAATTTTTTGTTTAATGGATTGAATCTAAAATTTTAGAGATAGTATATCAGAATGATGGAAATGGTAGATACTTAGTTTATCTCTCCACTAATCCAAAGAATAACATCCTTAAATATTTGGTTAGAGAGAATATCAAACTCATACTATAAATTGCAATGTAAGATATGCAGTATTTAAAATAGAAACGTGTTTTAAGATGCGTGTTTTCTGCTCTATAATTATGTCCCTATTGAAATCAGCAACATCAAAATCTCCAACAATGAGAGCCGTAACATCAGATGTTGCACAAATATATGCCTGTTTGGCATACTTATGCCTGTGTGTTTCTGCTTTTTTTAATAATTATTTATTTTGCCTTTTTAATAATAAACAACAATCTTTATAGTCGCTAAATATTTTCAAGATACCATACACTCTTGCAAAAAACACCCAAACAATTTTTTATTCAAAAGAAAACACACGTTTCAAGATATAAGAAATGTAATCTTATAAAACAACAATATTTATAGTCACTAAATCTTTTCAAGATACCCTACACTTGTAAAAACCACCTAAAACATCTTTTGTTCAGAAGAAAACACACTTTTCAAGACATAAGAAACGTAATCTTAGAAAAAAACAAACTTTATAGTCACTAAATCTTTTCAAGATACCCTACAGTCTTGTAAAAACCACCCAAACCATTTTTTGTTGAGAAGAAAACACACTTTTCAAGATATAAGAAACGTAATCTTAGAAAACAAATCTTTATAGTCACTAAATCTTTTCATGGTACCCTACACTCTTGTAAAAACCACCCAACCAATTTTTGTTCAGAAGAAAACACACTTTTCAAGATATAAAAAACGTAATCTTAGAAAACAACAAACTTTGTAGTCATTAAATCTTTTCAAGATACCCTACACTCTTGTAAAAACCACCCAAACAATTTTTTGTTCAGAAGAAAATACACTTTTCAAGATATAAGAAGTGTAATCTTAGAAAACAATAAACTTTATAGTCACTAAATCTTTTCAAGATACCCTACACTCTTGAAAAACCACTCAAACAATTTTTTGTTAAGAAGAAACACACTTTTCAAGATATAAGAAACGCAATCTTGGAAAACAACAGACTTTATAGTCACTAAATCTTTTCAAGATACCCTACACTCTTGTAAAAACGACCCAAACAATTTTTTCTTTAGAAGAAAACATTCTCTTCAAGATATAAGAAACGTAATCTTTTAAACGTACCCTACTATCTTGTAAAAACCACCCAAACATTAATTGTTATGAATATTTTCAAGATACTCTACACTCTTGTAAAAACCACCCAACACAATTTCTTGTTCAGAAGAAAACCCACTTTTCAAGAAATAAACTTTTATCTTATAGAAACAAACTTTACTTTGCATTGCATTGAGGTAACGTTAACCTTTCTTGCTTCTAAAGTAAACCGTGAGCTATGCTAAAGGATCCAATGAAACTACTCAGGTGAAATCAAACATATTACAAACTAAAATGTGAAAAATAAATTACTCCAAGGTTAAATATAAGCTTGTACTTGTCCTCCACCCGGAACAACAGTTGTCATCTCCGTATCTTCTTCTTTCCGGGTCAATCTCATACTCCAACGGTGAATGCAATAACGAATGACAAACAACACAATCACGATAATCGTAACCATGGTAACCGGAATAATCCATTTTCCAAAACCTTTTTCTCCTGAATTTTTTCTTCTGGTTTCCCAAAATATCTATCGTGTTTTTTTGGCGCATATGTTGGACTGATATCCATAGAAAGTTGGAGAGGACAGGAAGGGGGATAGTGGAGTAAAGAGAGAGATGACAGGGAGACAATCAGTATATGAGAATTTTTTGTTTAATGGATTGAATCTAAAATTTTAGAGATAGTATATCAGAATGATGGAAATGGTAGATACTTAGTTTATCTCTCCACTAATCCAAAGAATAACATCCTTAAATATTTGGTTAGAGAGAATATCAAACTCATACTATAAATTGCAATGTAAGATATGCAGTATTTAAAATAGAAACGTGTTTTAAGATGCGTGTTTCCTGCTCTATAATTATGTCCCTATTGAAATCAGCAACATCAAAATCTCCAACAATGAGAGCCGTAACATCAGATGTTGCACAAATATATGTCTGTTTGGCATACTTATGCCTGTTTGTTTCTGCTTTTTTTAATAATTATTTATTTTGCCTTTTTAATAATAAACAACAATCTTTATAGTCGCTAAATGTTTTCAAGATACCATACACTCTTGCAAAAAACACCCAAACAATTTTTTATTCAGAAGAAAACACACGTTTCAAGATATAAGAAATGTAATCTTATAAAACAACAATATTTATAGTCACTAAATCTTTTCAAGATACCCTACACTTGTAAAAACCACCTAAAACATTTTTTGTTCAGAAGAAAACACACTTTTCAAGACATAAGAAACGTAATCTTAGAAAAAAACAAACTTTATAGTCACTAAATCTTTTCAAGATACCCTACAGTCTTGTAAAAACCACCCAAACCATTTTTTGTTGAGAAGAAAACACACTTTTAAAGATATAAGAAACGTAATCTTAGAAAACAAATCTTTATAGTCACTAAATCTTTTCATGGTACCCTACACTCTTGTAAAAACCACCCAACCAATTTTTGTTCAGAAGAAAACACACTTTTCAAGATATAAAAAACGTAATCTTAGAAAACAACAAACTTTGTAGTCATTAAATCTTTTCAAGATACCCTACACTCTTGTAAAAACCACCCAAACAATTTTTTGTTCAGAAGAAAATACACTTTTCAAGATATAAGAAGTGTAATCTTAGAAAACAATAAACTTTATAGTCACTAAATCTTTTCAAGATACCCTACACTCTTGAAAAAACCACTCAAACAATTTTTTGTTAAGAAGAAACACACTTTTCAAGATATAAGAAACGTAATCTTGGAAAACAATAGACTTTATAGTCACTAAATCCTTTCAAGATACCCTACACTCTTGTAAAAACGACCCAAACAATTTTTTGTTTAGAAGAAAACATTCTCTTCAAGATATAAGAAACGTAATCTTTTAAAGGTACCCTACTATCTTGTAAAAACCACCCAAACATTAATTGTTATGAATATTTTCAAGATACTCTACACTCTTGTAAAAACCACCCAACACAATTTCTTGTTCAGAAGAAAACCCACTTTTCAAGAAATAAACTTTTATCTTATAGAAACAAACTTTACTTTGCATTGCATTGAGGTAACGTTAACCTTTCTTGCTTCTAAAGTTAACCGTGAGCTATGCTAAAGGATCCAATGAAACTACTCAGGTGAAATCAAACATATTACAAACTAAAATGTGAAAAATAAATTACTCCAAGGTTAAATATAAGCTTGTACTTGTCCTCCACCCGGAACAACAGTTGTCATCTCCGTATCTTCTTCTTTCCGGGTCAATCTCATACTCCAACGGTGAATGCAATAACGAATGACAAACAACACAATCACGATAATCGTAACCATGGTAACCGGAATAATCCATTTTCCAAAACCTTTTTCTCCTGAATTTTTTCTTCTGGTTTCCCAAAATATCTATCGTGTGTTTTTGGCGCATATGTTGGACTGATATCCATAGAAAGTTGGAGAGGACAGGGAGGGGGATAGTGGAGTAAAGAGAGAGATGACAGGGAGACAATCAGTATATGAGAATTTTTTGTTTAATGGATTGAATCTAAAATTTTAGAGATAGTATATCAGAATGATGGAAATGGTAGATACTTCGTTTATCTCTCCACTAATCCAAAGAATAACATCCTTAAATATTTGGTTAGAGAGAATATCAAACTCATACTATAAATTGCAATGTAAGATATGCAGTATTTAAAATAGAAACGTGTTTTAAGATGCGTGTTTTCTGCTCTATAATTATGTCCCTATTGAAATCAGCAACATCCAAATCTCCAACAATGAGAGCCGTAACATCAGATGTTGCACAAATATATGCCTGTTTGGCATACTTATGCCTGTTTGTTTCTGCTTTTTTTAATAATTATTTATTTTGCCTTTTTAATAATAAACAACAATCTTTATAGTCGCTAAATGTTTTCAAGATACCATACACTCTTGCAAAAAACACCCAAACAATTTTTTATTCAGAAGAAAACACACGTTTCAAGATATAAGAAATGTAATCTTATAAAACAACCATATTTATAGTCACTAAATCTTTTCAAGATACCCTTCACTTGTAAAAACCACCTAAAACATTTTTTGTTCAGAAGAAAACACACTTTTCAAGACATAAGAAACGTAATCTTAGAAAAAAACAAACTTTATAGTCACTAAATCTTTTCAAGATACCCTACAGTCTTGTAAAAACCACCCAAACCATTTTTTGTTGAGAAGAAAACACACTTTTAAAGATATAAGAAACGTAATCTTAGAAAACAAATCTTTATAGTCACTAAATCTTTTCATGGTACCCTACACTCTTGTAAAAACCACCCAACCAATTTTTGTTCAGAAGAAAACACACTTTTCAAGATATAAAAAACGTAATCTTAGAAAACAACAAACTTTGTAGTCATTAAATCTTTTCAAGATACCCTACACTCTTGTAAAAACCACCCAAACAATTTTTTGTTCAGAAGAAAATACACTTTTCAAGATATAAGAAGTGTAATCTTAGAAAACAATAAACTTTATAGTCACTAAATCTTTTCAAGATACCCTACACTCTTGAAAAAACCACTCAAACAATTTTTTGTTAAGAAGAAACACACTTTTCAAGATATAAGAAACGTAATCTTGGAAAACAATAGACTTTATAGTCACTAAATCCTTTCAAGATACCCTACACTCTTGTAAAAACGAACCAAACAATTTTTTGTTTAGAAGAAAACATTCTCTTCAAGATATAAGAAACGTAATCTTTTAAAGGTACCCTACTATCTTGTAAAAACCACCCAAACATTAATTGTTATGAATATTTTCAAGATACTCTACACTCTTGTAAAAACCACCCAACACAATTTCTTGTTCAGAAGAAAACCCACTTTTCAAGAAATAAACTTTTATCTTATAGAAACAAACTTTACTTTGCATTGCATTGAGGTAACGTTAACCTTTCTTGCTTCTAAAGTTAACCGTGAGCTATGCTAAAGGATCCAATGAAACTACTCAGGTGAAATCAAACATATTACAAACTAAAATGTGAAAAATAAATTACTCCAAGGTTAAATATAAGCTTGTACTTGTCCTCCACCCGGAACAACAGTTGTCATCTCCGTATCATCTTCTTTCCGGGTCAATCTCATACTCCAACGGTGAATGCAATAACGAATGACAAACAACACAATCACGATAATCGTAACCATGGTAACCGGAATAATCCATTTTCCAAAACCTTTTTCTCCTGAATTTTTTCTTCTGGTTTCCCAAAATATCTATCGTGTGTTTTTGGCGCATATGTTGGACTGATATCCATAGAAAGTTGGAGAGGACAGGAAGGGGGATAGTGGAGTAAAGAGAGAGATGACAGGGAGACAATCAGTATATGAGAATTTTTTGTTTAATGGATTGAATCTAAAATTTTAGAGATAGTATATCAGAATGATGGAAATGGTAGATACTTAGTTTATCTCTCCACTAATCCAAAGAATAACATCCTTAAATATTTGGTTAGCGCGAATATCAAACTCATACTATAAATTGCAATGTAAGATATGCAGTATTTAAAATAGAAACGTGTTTTAAGATGCGTGTTTTCTGCTCTATAATTATGTCCCTATTGAAATCAGCAACATCAAAATCTCCAACAATGAGAGCTGCAACATCAGATGTTGTACAAATATATGTCTGCTTGGCATACTTATGCCTGTTTGTTTCTGCTTTTTTTAATAATTATTTATTTTGCCTTTTTAATAATAAACAACAATCTTTATAGTCGCTAAATGTTTTCAAGATACCATACACTCTTGCAAAAAACACCCAAACAATTTTTTATTCAGAAGAAAACACACGTTTCAAGATATAAGAAATGTAATCTTATAAAACAACAAAATTTATAGTCACTAAAACTTTTCAAGATACCCTACACTTGTAAAAACCACCTAAAACATCTTTTGTTCAGAAGAAAACACATTTTTCAAGACATAAGAAACGTAATCTTAGAAAAAAACAAATTTATAGTCACTAAATCTTTTCAAGATACCCTACAGTCTTGTAAAAACCACCCAAACCATTTTTTGTTGAGAAGAAAACACACTTTTCAAGATATAAGAAACGTAATCTTAGAAAACAAATCTTTATAGTCACTAAATCTTTTCATGGTACCCTACACTCTTGTAAAAACCACCCAACCAATTTTTGTTCAGAAGAAAACACACTTTTCAAGATATAAAAAATGTAATCTTAGAAAACAACAAACTTTGTAGTCATTAAATCTTTTCAAGATACGCTACACTCTTGTAAAAACCACCCAAACAATTTTTTGTTCAGAAGAAAATACACTTTTCAAGATATAAGAAGTGTAATCTTAGAAAACAATAAACTTTATAGTCACTAAATCTTTTCAAGATGCCCTACACCCTTCAAAAAACCACTCAGACAATATTTTGTTAAGAAGAAACACACTTTTCAAGATATAAGAAACATAATCTTGGAAAACAACAGACTTTATAGTCACTAAATCTTTTCAAGATACGCTACACTCTTGTAAAAACGACCCAAATAATTTTTTGTTTAGAAGAAAACATTCTCTTCAAGATATAAGAACCGTAATCTTTTAAAGGTACCCTACTATCTTGTAAAAACCAGCCAAACATTAATTGTTATGAATATTTTCAAGATACTCTACACTCTTGTAAAAACCACCCAACACAATTTCTTGTTCAGAAGAAAACCCACTTTTCAAGAAATAAACTTTTATCTTATAAAAACAAACTTTACTTTGCATTGCATTGAGGTAACGTTAACCTTTCTTGCTTCTAAAGTTAACCGTGAGCTATGCTAAAGGATCCAATGAAACTACTCAGGTGAAATCAAACATATTACAAACTAAAATATGAAAAATAAATTACTCCAAGGTTAAATATAAGCTTGTACTTGTCCTCTACCCGGAACAACACTTGTCATCTCCGTATCTTCTTCTTTCCGGGTCAATCTCATACTCCAACGGTGAATGCAATAACGAATGACAAACAACACAATCACGATAATCGTAACCATGGTAACCAGAATAATCCATTTTCCAAAACCTTTTTCTCCTGAATTTTTTCTTCTGGTTTCCCAAAATATCTATCGTGTGTTTTTGGCGCATATGTTGGACTGATATCCATAGAAAGTTGGAGAGGACAGGGAGGGGGATAGTGGAGTAAAGAGAGAGATGACAGGGAGACAACCAGTATATGAGAATTTTTTGTTTAATGGATTGAATCTAAAATTTTAGAGATAGTATATCAGAATGATGGAAATGGTAGATACTTACTTTATCTCTCCAGTAATCCAAAGAATAACATCCTTAAATATTTGGTTAGAGCGAATATCAAACTCATACTATAAATTGCAATGTAAGATATGCAGTATTTAAAATAGAAACGTGTTTTAAGATGCGTGTTTTCTGCTCTATAATTATGTCCCTATTGAAATCAGCAACATCAAAATCTCCAACAATGAGAGCTGCAACATCAGATGTTGTACAAATATATGCCTGTTTGGCATACTTATGCCTGTTTGTTTCTGCTTTTTTTAATAATTATTTCTTTTGCCTTTTTAATAATAAACAACAATCTTTATAGTCGCTAAAGGTTTTCAAGATACCATACACACTAGTACAAAAAGAATAATATAATTTGTAAATTTACACCCGTTTTACAAAAAACGGGTGTAAATAGCAAATGCGGTGGCAGTTTTGTAAATAAAGTCTTATTTTGAATTTTAGTACGTAACAATAGACACCCTATTTTTAAATCACGGGTGTAAATTCAAATATTATTTATTATCAACTCTATATTACACCTGATATTCAAAAAAAGGGTGTAAATTTAAAAATAAAAATAAAATATTCGTGCCTTAAACAATAACTTTTATTATTCTTATTTGTTTAATCTTAAATTTTCTTAAAAAAATAATAAATTTTAATATTAATATATAACAATAGACACCCTATATTTAAAAATAGGGTGTATAATTATAACAATATAAATGACTAAATTTATATTAAACCCGTTATATTAAAATAGAGTGTAAATTTTGGAATATTAATATAACAATAGACACCCTATATTTAAAAATAGGGTGTATAATTATAACAATATAAATGACTAAATTTATATTAAACCCGTTATATTAAAATAGGGTGTAAATTTAGGAAACCCTAAGTACAATTTATCATTACCGCCTAAAATATAACCATGACTTCTCATGTTCCAAATTTTCTTTTCATTTCACATTTTAGAAACTTTTCATCATCGATGAAGTGCAAGAAATAGTGAAAAAGGAACAAAGAACGTGATTGCTCGGAAATCTTCACAACCCACAACGGCTTCATCATTCTTCTTTACCGTTTTCTATACTCTCTTTTACGCTGCTTTGGATATTAAAGTTGATTCATTCGTTGTTGTTCTTACTTTTCTTTGCTGGGTTTCTTCTAGTTTCATCGTTAATTCCATCAGTTTCGAACTCGCTTGGAAGGTACTTTATTCATTTATTCGTTTGTTTTCATTCATCTACTCATCAAAATTATTTTAACCATTGTGCTGGACGATCTTTACTCATCAAAATTATTTTAACCATTGTGCTGGACGATCTTTACGAAAGCTACTAGCAGCTGCTCGACGACTCATCGAAGAAGGTTTTTTCATCTCCATAGAAACATAACGCAACATCAACAACGGGTTATTGATTTGCAAGTTTGAGACAATCAGGTAAATCTTTTTCCCACTGCCTCTATAATATTTGAACACATGGTTGATTTTGAATGTTGTGTTAATTGTTTTGTGCATTGGTTGTGTTGATTGTTTTGTGCATTGGTTCTGTTTGGAATTAACATTGAAACAGTTTTTGTATATTTTCGTATGGTTCTATTATTCTGATCTCTTTCACAGATTGTGTAATGCTAAAACAGTTTGAGTATGTTTCAGCTTCTTGTTTGATTTTCATTTAAAATTGTAGTATCAATGTTATGATTGAACGTTTAGGGCATTTTCCGCGAGTTCCCAAGCCCAACGACAATTCCAAGATGGGATTTTCATTGGAATTTGCTGGCATGCTTAACAGAGCCTGCCTGTTCTTTTATATTAGGATTGTTGGATTTGTCGCAAGCCTGCTTAACAGAGCATGCCTGTTCTTTATGTTCATGAGTCTGCATATGGTAAGCTATTTGGTAAGCTATTTGGTCTATATTCAATCTTGAAATCGTACCCCAGAAATTTCTGTAACCACGTCTGTTGTTCAGAAGTTTGCAGTGATTGATCCATCAGGATTTTCATACTTCTTTGATCTGTTCTAGTAATAAACTTGTTTCCCAACAAGTTGTGTTTCAACTATTCCCTTGGTACCATCTTCAACAACATCTTTTCCGCCATGCAAATGTTTTTTTCCATCATAAACTTCAGACCCCATTTCTTTTACCAAAACTGGTGGATATACCAGAGGCTTATCAGGATAATCCTTCAAGAACGAATTCGCTGTCATGAACCCGAAAACCTGAAACAGGTAGCTTTGATCCCTCACTATATCTGCACTCAAGAGTTTCTGTAATAAAGTTGGCTTCTTCTTGTTTTGTAAAAAATCTTTGTCAGCCAGCTTCTGCTTCTTGCCGTTCCGACGCCTTTTGTTTGGATTCCTTCTTGCCTTGTTTTTGAATTTTCTTTTGTTGGTAAATGGGGTTTCATTCTCTTCACTCTGAAGGCCTTGATTTGCAGCATTCTTCAGATAGTATGAAGGTATTTCGGCAACTTCAACTCCCAACTCAGCTTGCTTTGCTAAAACCTCTTTGAGCTGCAATGACAAAAATATATGCTAAGTTCGAGATCTGCAAAACTATGCAGTGTTGTCGACTGCGAAACGCAGAAAATAGCCGTTTATTCAAACTTTGTTATGCAATAATGCTATAGTGGCTATCCGACAACATTTTGAACAAACTAGCGTATCGCAAAACCTCTCTATCAATAAGTATACCTCTCTTTGTAAAACCTCTCTATCAATGCACTTGGAGTCTTTCGATTGTTCACTCTGCGTCTGCAAGTAGTAATTTGGTTATTATTAATTAGTCAATAACATTTTAATAAACACAAGCAGATAGAGTAGATTGTTTGAAACCTTCTCATTTTTTTCTCTAGAAGGGTGATTCTTCCTCCGTGCGTCACGCCATCGTAGAATTTCTTGCTCAGAATAAGTCGCAGAATAGGATCTAATGATTAGAAGGACAAATAATAAAAGCGTAAGTGTTATGATATTATCGGTGCAAAGATCGAACTAAACCCTGATGAGGAAATAATACATGATTACTAAAACCAGCACCACAAATGAGGTTTCTGTTCCATTTGGATGGTTATTTAAAATTTAAGTTCGGAACCAAAATCGTGAATTGGAACTTGTGAACCAATTAACAGAACTTTTGAGAATCAGTTATTGCCGATTCACCTTGTAACTTATAGAAGTAACGAAAATTAGATTTTGGTGGATGATTGGTGAGTGAGAGGCAGTGATAGGAAGTAAAAGATTGGTAAGATATTATTGGAAAGTCGGACAATGTTAAAGCTACCTTTGTGGTTGCTGCTGATGTTCCTCAGAATTTAAACCAAAAGTTCCTGCTCTCTCATTGTTGGGACCTGTTTTTTTCTCACAAGCATTAGTCTAACAGCAGAAAATTGTTTTCATCTCGATACAAAGTAGAAGAGTTCAAACCTCTACCCTTACGATCTTTTTGAAAACCCTGCTCTCCTGTTTCCTTTGAAGTTATTGTTTGGCGATCCTTTCCAGTTAGAGTTTGCAAAATTAGTGTTGACATTGCTATTAGGATTTTCCTGCAGCGACAATTCAGATTTGCATTAAACTAAATCCTTAGCAAATTGATAAACATGACTAATACACATTAAAGCAATGTTGTCAATAGCTGATCACAGAAAGTAGAAGTATATTCAACTTCAAATTTTGCTACACTAGTGCTAAGGCCCTAATATAGTCAGGATCATACTTGAGAGCGTGCAAGGCAGGTTCACCCGTGACTAAATAGGGTCGCATAAAATGTTTATCACTGCTAAACCTTGGCAAAATAGGGCTCTATTTGTTAGAGTTAAATTCTGGCTAAGCTACACAGGGCCTCCGAAAGTTTAAGACGACACTGGCTATAACCACTATTTGACAACACTTTGTACTAAAGTAAATCATGTATCACTAAACGACTGTGGTTAGTTAAAACTTCACTTCGCGACAATGCTATAACGCGCTATTTGAGAACACTGCAATGAAAAGACAAACACATTCAGTTTCAAAATACCTGTGAATGTGAATTCCTAAATGCAGAACTTTGAGCATTGTTTGTATTATGTGGCACAGAAGTATTCCCTTGTAACTGCTGAGATGGAAAAGGACCTGATACAAAACCATTTGGGTTCCCGGCTGCCGGATTTGGGGCAATCGGTGGCCTGACTTGATTTCCAGGCACAACACCAAACTGAGAATTTCCAGAAAACGTTGGATTTTGAGGGACCATAGGATGAGGAGGCAGTTGGTTAGGAGGAAAGCCAAACATAGGTTGTTGTTGAACAGGATGCATGCCATATGGTCTCTGCATTTGCATAGGTAACTGTTGGTTCATATTCTGCATTGGTTCATATTCTGCATTGAGAGAAATTCATTGGAGGTGGTTGTTATAATTCAGCGTTGTTCGCTAGTTTTGCTTCTGAGTTTGTAAAATTAGTTTGCTAACTGTGTTTTTAGTTGTCAATTTAGTTGTCACTAACTTAACACATTTATGATCAAAATTATGGTTTCCTCACAAGACTAGTTGTATTATTTATAAGAAACACTAGTTGTATTATACTTGTAAGTGCATCTTTTAACTACAATTCTTTTTGTTCTTTACATAGTTATGGATCGTAGTTGGATGCAAAAAAATCGCCTATCCGAGGAGTATAAGAAAGGAGTGTTAGAGTTTTTGAAATTTGCTGAAACTAATCTTCCTGAAAGCAAAAGGTTGAAGAGCAAGAGAACCAGGAAAAGAAAGATTTAATGACAAAACAGAAGCGATTAAAAAAAACTTATATATAGATATATTTTTGTTCCATGAATGATTTATTGGTACAAGTTACAAGAACAAAGTGGTTGAATTTTTTTCTTACATGAATACAATTTTTGTTGATGTATGACTTGGTGCAAGATTCTAAAGATTAGAGAAATGTTTGTTTTGGTTATTTTTGTTTTTTATTGAATATCCAGGAATATATAAAAATATTTGGTTTAATGAAATTTCAAATAAAATATTTTTAAAAAAATTGAGATATTTTACACCCTTCATACACAAAATAGGGTGTAAATGTGTTAAAATTAAATGTAGTTATAAGATATTTTACATTTGATATATCAAAAATAGGGTGTAAATATTTGTCATTTTACACCCGTTTGAATTATAATAGGGTGTAAATTCGTTTAACTTCAATGTATGTAGGTGACAATTTACACCCGTTTTATATTAAATAGGGTGTAAATGTCCTAAAATTCAATGTATATATCTACCAATTACACCTTTTTTTATCTAAAACAGGGTGTAATAGGTGACAAGTTACACCCGTTTTATATTAAACAGGGTGTAAATGTCTTAAAATTTAATGTATATATCTACCAATTACACCCTTTTTTTAAATCTAAAATAGGGTGTAATATATTCTCTTTTTACACCCGTTTTAAAACGGGTGTAAATTCTTCATACATATCTCACCCTTTGAATTTACACCCTATCATAACGGGTGTAATATGTATAAAAAACGGGTGTAAAATCGTCTTTCTGCACTAGTGACACTCTTGCAAAAAACACCCAAACAATTTTTTATTCAAAAGAAAACACACGTTTCAAGATATAAGAAATGTAATCTTATAAAACAACAAAATTTATAGTCACTAAATCTTTTCAAGATACCCTACACTTGTAAAAACCACCTAAAACATCTTTTGTTCAGAAGAAAACACACTTTTCAAGACATAAGAAACGTAATCTTAGAAAAAAACAAACTTTATAGTCACTAAATCTTTTCAAGATACCCTACAGTCTTGTAAAAACCACCCAAACCATTTTTTGTTGAGAAGAAAACACACTTTTCAAGATATAAGAAACGTAATCTTAGAAAACAAATCTTTATAGTCACTAAATCTTTTCATGGTACCCTACACTCTTGTAAAAACCACCCAAACAATTTTTTGTTCAGAAGAAAATACACTTTTCAAGATATAAGAAACGTAATCTTATAAAACAAATCTTTATAGTCACTAAATCTTTTCATGGTACCCTACACTCTTGTAAAAACCGCCCAACCAATTTTTGTTCAGAAGAAAACACACTTTTCAAGATATAAAAAACGTAATCTTAGAAAACAACAAACTTTGTAGTCATTAAATCTTTTCAAGATACCCTACACTCTTGTAAAAACCACCCAAACAATTTTTTGTTCAGAAGAAAATACACTTTTCAAGATATAAGAAGTGTAATCTTAGAAAACAATAAACTTTATAGTCACTAAATCTTTTCAAGATACCCTACACCCTTCAAAAAACCACTCAAACAATTTTTTGTTAAGAAGAAACACACTTTTCAAGATATAAGAAACGTAATCTTGGAAAACAACAGACTTTATAGTCACTAAATCTTTTCAAGATACCCTACACTCTTGTAAAAACAACCCAAACAATTTTTTGTTTAGAAGAAAACATTCTCTTCAAGATATAAGAAACGTAATCTTTTAAAGGTACCCTACTATCTTGTAAAAACCACCCAAACATTAATTGTTATGAATATTTTCAAGATACTCTACACTCTTGTAAAAACCACCCAACACAATTTCTTGTTCAGAAGAAAACCCACTTTTCAAGAAATAAACTTTTATCTTATAGAAACAAACTTTACTTTGCATTGCATTGAGGTAACGTTAACCTTTCTTGCTTCTAAAGTTAACCGTGAGCTATGCTAAAGGATCCAATGAAACTACTCAGGTGAAATCAAACATATTACAAACTAAAATATGAAAAATAAATTACTCCAAGGTTAAATATAAGCTTGTACTTGTCCTCCACCCGGAACAACAGTTGTCATCTCCGTATCTTCTTCTTTCCGGGTCAATCTCATACTCTAACGGTGAATGCAATAACGAATGACAAACAACACAATCACGATAATCGTAACCATGGTAACCGGAATAATCCATTTTCCAAAACCTTTTTCTCCTGAATTTTTTCTTCTGGTTTCCCAAAATATCATACGTGTGTTTTTGGCGCATATGTTGGACTGATATCCATAGAAAGTTGGAGAGGACAGGGAGGGGGATAGTGGAGTAAAGAGAGAGATGACAGGGAGACAATCAGTATATGAGAATTTTTTGTTTAATGGATTGAATCTAAAATTTTAGAGATAGTATATCAGAATGATGGAAATGGTAGATACTTAGTTTATCTCTCCACTAATCCAAAGAATAACATCCTTAAATATTTGGTTAGAGCGAATATCAAACTCATACTATAAATTGCAACGTAAGATATGCAGTATTTAAAATAGAAACGTGTTTTAAGATGCGTGTTTTCTGCTCTATAATTATGTCCCTACTGAAATCAGCAACATCAAAATCTCCAACAATAAGAGCCGCAACATCAGATGTTGTACAAATATATGCCTGTTTGGCATACTTATGCCTGTTTGTTTCTGCTTTTTTTAATAATTATTTATTTTGCCTTTTTAATAATAAACAACAATCTTTATAGTCGCTAAATGTTTTCAAGATACCATACATTCTTGCAAAAAACACCCAAACAATTTTTTATTCAAAAGAAAACACACGTTTCAAGATATAAGAAATGTAATCTTATAAAACAACAAAATTTATAGTCACTAAATCTTTTCAAGATACCCTACACTTGTAAAAACCACCTAAAACATCTTTTGTTCAGAAGAAAACACACTTTTCAAGACATAAGAAACGTAATCTTAGAAAAAAACAAACTTTATAGTCACTAAATCTTTTCAAGATACCCTACAGTCTTGTAAAAACCACCCAAACCATTTTTTGTTGAGAAGAAAACACACTTTTCAAGATATAAGAAACGTAATCTTAGAAAACAAATCTTTATAGTCACTAAATCTTTTCATGGTACCCTACACTCTTGTAAAAACCACCCAACCAATTTTTGTTCAGAAGAAAACACACTTTTCAAGATATAAAAAACGTAATCTTAGAAAACAACAAACTTTGTAGTCATTAAATCTTTTCAAGATACCCTACACTCTCTTGTAAAAACCACCCAAACAATTTTTTGTTCAGAAGAAAATACACTTTTCAAGATATAAGAAGTGTAATCTTAGAAAACAATAAACTTTATAGTCACTAAATCTTTTCAAGATACCCTACACTCTTGAAAAAACCACTCAAACAATTTTTTGTTAAGAAGAAACACACTTTTCAAGATATAAGAAACGTAATCTTGGAAAACAACAGACTTTATAGTCACTAAATCTTTTCAAGATACCCTACACTCTTGTAAAAACGACCCAAACAATTTTTTGTTTAGAAGAAAACATTCTCTTCAAGATATAAGAAACGTAATCTTTTAAAGGTACCCTACTATCTTGTAAAAACCACCCAAACATTAATTGTTATGAATATTTTCAAGATACTCTACACTCTTGTAAAAACCACCCAACACAATTTCTTGTTCAGAAGAAAACCCACTTTTCAAGAAATAAACTTTTATCTTATAGAAACAAACTTTACTTTGCATTGCATTGAGGTAACGTTAACCTTTCTTGCTTCTAAAGTTAACCGTGAGCTATGCTAAAGGATCCAATGAAACTACTCAGGTGAAATCAAACATATTACAAACTAAAATATGAAAAATAAATTACTCCAAGGTTAAATATAAGCTTGTACTTGTCCTCCACCCGGAACAACAGTTGTCATCTCCGTATCTTCTTCTTTCCGGGTCAATCTCATACTCCAACGGTGAATGCAATAACGAATGACAAACAACACAATCACGATAATCGTAACCATGGTAACCGGAATAATCCATTTTCCAAAACCTTTTTCTCCTGAATTTTTTCTTCTGGTTTCCCAAAATATCTATCGTGTGTTTTTGGCGCATATGTTGGACTGATATCCATAGAAAGTTGGAGAGGACAGGGAGGGGGATACTGGAGTAAAGAGAGAGATGACAGAGAGACAATCAGTATATGAGAGTTTTTTGTTTAATGGATTGAATCTAAAATTTTAGAGATAGTATATCAGAATGATGGAAATGGTAGATACTTACTTTATCTCTCCACTAATCCAAAGAATAACATCCTTAAATATTTGGTTAGAGCGAATATCAAACTCATACTATAAATTGCAATGTAAGATATGCAGTATTTAAAATAGAAACGTGTTTTAAGATGCGTGTTTTCTGCTCTATAATTATGTCCCTATTGAAATCAGCAACATCAAAATCTCCAACAATGAGAGTTGCAACATCAGATGTTGTACAAATATATGCCTGTTTGGCATACTTATGCCTGTTTGTTTCTGCTTTTTTTAATAATTATTTCTTTTGCCTTTTTAATAATAAACAACAATCTTTATAGTCGCTAAATGTTTTCAAGATACCATACACTCTTGCAAAAAACACCCAAACAATTTTTTATTCAAAAGAAAACACACGTTTCAAGATATAACAAATGTAATCTTATAAAACAACAAAATTTATAGTCACTAAATCTTTTCAAGATACCCTACACTTGTAAAAACCACCTAAAACATCTTTTGTTCAGAAGAAAACACACTTTTCAAGACATAAGAAACGTAATCTTAGAAAAAAACAAACTTTATAGTCACTAAATCTTTTCAAGATACCCTACAGTCTTGTAAAAACCACCCAAACCATTTTTTGTTGAGAAGAAAACACACTTTTCAAGATATAAGAAACGTAATCTTAGAAAACAAATCTTTATAGTCACTAAATCTTTTCATGGTACCCTACACTCTTGTAAAAACCACCCAACCAATTTTTGTTCAGAAGAAAACACACTTTTCAAGATATAAAAAACGTAATCTTAGAAAACAACAAACTTTGTAGTCATTAAATCTTTTCAAGATACCCTACACTCTTGTAAAAACCCCCCAAACAATTTTTTGTTCAGAAGAAAATACACTTTTCAAGATATAAGAAGTGTAATCTTAGAAAACAATAAACTTTATAGTCACTAAATCTTTTCAAGATACCCTACACTCTTAAAAAACCACTCAAACAATTTTTTGTTAAGAAGAAACACACTTTTCAAGATATAAGAAACGTAATCTTGGAAAACAACAGACTTTATAGTCACTAAATCTTTTCAAGATACCCTACACTCTTGTAAAAACGACCCAAACAATTTTTGTTTAGAAGAAAACATTCTCTTCAAGATATAAGAAACGTAATCTTTTAAAGGTACCCTACTATCTTGTAAAAACCACCCAAACATTAATTGTTATGAATATTTTCAAGATACTCTACACTCTTGTAAAAACCACCCAACACAATTTCTTGTTCAGAAGAAAACCCACTTTTCAAGAAATAAACTTTTATCTTATAGAAACAAACTTTACTTTGCATTGCATTGAGGTAACGTTAACCTTTCTTGCTTCTAAAGTTAACCGTGAGCTATGCTAAAGGATCCAATGAAACTACTCAGGTGAAATCAAACATATTACAAACTAAAATATGAAAAATAAATTACTCCAAGGTTAAATATAAGCTTGTACTTGTCCTCCACCCGGAACAACAGTTGTCATCTCCGTATCTTCTTCTTTCCGGGTCAATCTCATACTCCAACGGTGAATGCAATAACGAATGACAAACAACACAATCACGATAATCGTAACCATGGTAACCGGAATAATCCATTTTCCAAAACCTTTTTCTCCTGAATTTTTTCTTCTGGTTTCCCAAAATATCTATCGTGTGTTTTTGGCGCATATGTTGGACTGATATCCATAGAAAGTTGGAGAGGACAGGGAGGGGGATAGTGGAGTAAAGAGAGAGATGACAGGGAGACAATCAGTATATGAGAATTTTTTGTTTAATGGATTGAATCTAAAATTTTAGAGATAGTATATCAGAATGATGGAAATGGTACATACTTAGTTTATCTCTCCACTAATCCAAAGAATAACATCCTTAAATATTTGGTTAGAGCGAATATCAAACTCATACTATAAATTGCAATGTAAGATATGCAGTATTTAAAATAGAAACGTGTTTTAAGATGCGTGTTTTCTGCTCTATAATTATGTCCCTATTGAAATCAGCAACATCAAAATCTCCAACAATAAGAGCCGCAACATCAGATGTTGTACAAATATATGCCTGCTTGGCATACTTATGCCTGTTTGTTTCTGCTTTTTTTAATAATTATTTATTTTGCCTTTTTAATAATAAACAACAATCTTTATAGTCGCTAAATGTTTTCAAGATACCATACACTCTTGCAAAAAACACCCAAACAATTTTTTATTCAGAAGAAAACACACGTTTCAAGATATAAGAAATGTAATCTTATAAAACAACAAAATTTATAGTCACTAAATCTTTTCAAGATACCCTACACTTGTAAAAACCACCTAAAACATCTTTTGTTCAGAAGAAAACACACTTTTCAAGACATAAGAAACGTAATCTTAGAAAAAAACAAACTTTATAGTCACTAAATCTTTTCAAGATACCCTACAGTCTTGTAAAAACCACCCAAACCATTTTTTGTTGAGAAGAAAACACACTTTTCAAGATATAAGAAATGTAATCTTAGAAAAAAAATCTTTATAGTCACTAAATCTTTTCATGGTACCCTACACTCTTGTAAAAACCACCCAACCAATTTTTGTTCAGAAGAAAACACACTTTTCAAGATATAAAAAACGTAATCTTAGAAAACAACAAACTTTGTAGTCATTAAATCTTTTCAAGATACCCTACACTCTTGTAAAAACCACCCAAACAATTTTTTGTTCAGAAGAAAATACACTTTTCAAGATATAAGAAGTGTAATCTTAGAAAACAATAAACTTTATAGTCACTAAATCTTTTCAAGATACCCTACACTCTTGAAAAAACCACTCAAACAATTTTTTGTTAAGAAGAAACACACTTTTCAAGATATAAGAAACGTAATCTTGGAAAACAACAGACTTTATAGTCACTAAATCTTTTCAAGATACCCTACACTCTTGTAAAAACGACCCAAACAATTTTTTGTTTAGAAGAAAACATTCTCTTCAAGATATAAGAAACGTAATCTTTTAAAGGTACCCTACTATCTTGTAAAAACCACCCAAACATTAATTGTTATGAATATTTTCAAGATACTCTACACTCTTGTAAAAACCACCCAACACAATTTCTTGTTCAGAAGAAAACCCACTTTTCAAGAAATAAACTTTTATCTTATAGAAACAAACTTTACTTTGCATTGCATTGAGGTAACGTTAACCTTTCTTGCTTCTAAAGTTAACCGTGAGCTATGCTAAAGGATCCAATGAAACTACTCAGGTGAAATCAAACATATTACAAACTAAAATATGAAAAATAAATTACTCCAAGGTTAAATATAAGCTTGTACTTGTCCTCCACCCGGAACAACAGTTGTCATCTCCGTATCTTCTTCTTTCCGGGTCAATCTCATACTCCAACGGTGAATGCAATAACGAATGACAAACAACACAATCACGATAATCGTAACCATGGTAACCGGAATAATCCATTTTCCAAAACCTTTTTCTCCTGAATTTTTTCTTCTGGTTTCCCAAAATATCTATCGTGTGTTTTTGGCGCATATGTTGGACTGATATCCATAGAAAGTTGGAGAGGACAGGGAGGGGGATAGTGGAGTAAAGAGAGAGATGACAGGGAGACAATCAGTATATGAGAATTTTTTGTTTAATGGATTGAATCTAAAATTTTAGAGATAGTATATCAGAATGATGGAAATGGTAGATACTTAGTTTATCTCTCCACTAATCCAAAGAATAACATCCTTAAATATTTGGTTAGAGCGAATATCAAACTCATACTATAAATTGCAATGTAAGATATGCAGTATTTAAAATAGAAACGTGTTTTAAGATGCGTGTTTTCTGCTCTATAATTATGTCCCTATTGAAATCAGCAACATCAAAATCTCCAACAATGAGAGCCGTAACATCAGATGTTGTACAAATATATGCCTGTTTGGCATACTTATGCCTGTTTGTTTCTGCTTTTTTTAATAATTATTTATTTTGCCTTTTTAATAATAAACAACAATCTTTATAGTCGCTAAATGTTTTCAAGATACCATACACTCTTGCAAAAAACACCCAACAATTTTTTATTCAGAAGAAAACACACGTTTCAAGATATAAGAAATGTAATCTTATAAAACAACAAAATTTATAGTCACTAAATCTTTTCAAGATACCCTACACTTGTAAAAACCACCTAAAACATCTTTTGTTCAGAAGAAAACACACTTTTCAAGACATAAGAAACGTAATCTTAGAAAAAAACAAACTTTTAGTCACTAAATCTTTTCAAGATACCCTACAGTCTTGTAAAAACCACCCAAACCATTTTTGTTGAGAAGAAAACACACTTTTCAAGATATAAGAAACGTAATCTTAGAAAACAAATCTTTATAGTCACTAAATCTTTTCATGGTACCCTACACTCTTGTAAAAACCACCCAACCAATTTTTGTTCAGAAGAAAACACACTTTTCAAGATATAAAAAACGTAATCTTAGAAAACAACAAACTTTGTAGTCATTAAATCTTTTCAAGATACCCTACACTCTTGTAAAAACCACCCAAACAATTTTTTTTTCAGAAGAAAATACACTTTTCAAGATATAAGAAGTGTAATCTTAGAAAACAATAAACTTTATAGTCACTAAATCTTTTCAAGATACCCTACACTCTTGAAAAAACCACTCAAACAATTTTTTGTTAAGAAGAAACACACTTTTCAAGATATAAGAAACGTAATCTTGGAAAACAACAGACTTTATAGTCACTAAATCTTTTCAAGATACCCTACACTCTTGTAAAAACGACCCAAACAATTTTTTGTTTAGAAGAAAACATTCTCTTCAAGATATAAGAAACGTAATCTTTTAAAGGTACCCTACTATCTTGTAAAAACCACCCAAACATTAATTGTTATGAATATTTTCAAGATACTCTACACTCTTGTAAAAACCACCCAACACAATTTCTTGTTCAGAAGAAAACCCACTTTTCAAGAAATAAACTTTTATCTTATAGAAACAAACTTTACTTTGCATTGCATTGAGGTAACGTTAACCTTTCTTGCTTCTAAAGTTAACCGTGAGCTATGCTAAAGGATCCAATGAAACTACTCAGGTGAAATCAAACATATTACAAACTAAAATATGAAAAATAAATTACTCCAAGGTTAAATATAAGCTTGTACTTGTCCTCCACCCGGAACAACAGTTGTCATCTCCGTATCTTCTTCTTTCCGGGTCAATCTCATACTCCAACGGTGAATGCAATAACGAATGACAAACAACACAATCACGATAATCGTAACCATGGTAACCGGAATAATCCATTTTCCAAAACCTTTTTCTCCTGAATTTTTTCTTCTGGTTTCCCAAAATATCTATCGTGTGTTTTTGGCGCATATGTTGGACTGATATCCATAGAAAGTTGGAGAGGACAGGGAGGGGGATAGTGGAGTAAAGAGAGAGATGACAGGGAGACAATCAGTATATGAGAATTTTTTGTTTAATGGATTGAATCTAAAATTTTAGAGATAGTATATCAGAATGATGGAAATGGTACATACTTAGTTTATCTCTCCACTAATCCAAAGAATAACATCCTTAAATATTTGGTTAGAGCGAATATCAAACTCATACTATAAATTGCAATGTAAGATATGCAGTATTTAAAATAGAAACGTGTTTTAAGATGCGTGTTTTCTGCTCTATAATTATGTCCCTATTGAAATCAGCAACATCAAAATCTCCAACAATAAGAGCCGCAACATCAGATGTTGTACAAATATATGCCTGCTTGGCATACTTATGCCTGTTTGTTTCTGCTTTTTTAATAATTATTTATTTTTCCTTTTTAATAATAAACAACAATCTTTATAGTCGCTAAATGTTTTCAAGATACCATACACTCTTGCAAAAAACACCCAAACAATTTTTTATTCAGAAGAAAACACACGTTTCAAGATATAAGAAATGTAATCTTATAAAACAACAATATTTATAGTCACTAAATCTTTTCAAGATACCCTACACTCGTAAAAACCACCTAAAACATCTTTTGTTCAGAAGAAAACACACTTTTCAAGACATAAGAAACGTAATCTTAGAAAAAAACAAACTTTATAGTCACTAAATCTTTTCAAGATACCCTACAGTCTTGTAAAAACCACCCAAACCATTTTTTGTTGAGAAGAAAACACACTTTTCAAGATATAAAAACGTAATCTTAGAAAACAAATCTTTATAGTCACTAAATCTTTTCATGGTACCCTACACTCTTGTAAAAACCACCCAACCAATTTTGTTCAGAAGAAAACACACTTTTCAAGATATAAAAAACGTAATCTTAGAAAACAACAAACTTTGTAGTCATTAAATCTTTTCAAGATACCCTACACTCTTGTAAAAACCACCCAAACAATTTTTTGTTCAGAAGAAAATACACTTTTCAAGATATAAGAAGTGTAATCTTAGAAAACAATAAACTTTATAGTCACTAAATCTTTTCAAGATACCCTACACTCTTGAAAAAACCACTCAAACAATTTTTGTTAAGAAGAAACACACTTTTCAAGATATAAGAAACGTAATCTTGGAAAACAACAGACTTTATAGTCACTAAATCTTTTCAAGATACCCTACACTCTTGTAAAAACGACCCAAACAATTTTTTGTTTAGAAGAAAACATTCTCTTCAAGATATAAGAAACGTAATCTTTTAAAGGTACCCTACTATCTTGTAAAAACCACCCAAACATTAATTGTTATGAATATTTTCAAGATACTCTACACTCTTGTAAAAACCACCCAACACAATTTCTTGTTCAGAAGAAAACCCACTTTTCAAGAAATAAACTTTTATCTTATAGAAACAAACTTTACTTTGCATTGCATTGAGGTAACGTTAACCTTTCTTGCTTCTAAAGTTAACCGTGAGCTATGCTAAAGGATCCAATGAAACTACTCAGGTGAAATCAAACATATTACAAACTAAAATATGAAAAATAAATTACTCCAAGGTTAAATATAAGCTTGTACTTGTCCTCCACCCGGAACAACAGTTGTCATCTCCGTATCTTCTTCTTTCCGGGTCAATCTCATACTCCAACGGTGAATGCAATAACGAATGACAAACAACACAATCACGATAATCGTAACCATGGTAACCGGAATAATCCATTTTCCAAAACCTTTTTCTCCTGAATTTTTTCTTCTGGTTTCCCAAAATATCTATCGTGTGTTTTTGGCGCATATGTTGGACTGATATCCATAGAAAGTTGGAGAGGACAGGGAGGGGGATAGTGGAGTAAAGAGAGAGATGACAGGGAGACAATCAGTA
This sequence comes from Lathyrus oleraceus, assembly GCF_024323335.1. NCBI lineage: Eukaryota > Viridiplantae > Streptophyta > Magnoliopsida > Fabales > Fabaceae > Lathyrus > Lathyrus oleraceus. The sequence continues at coordinate 37,899 of NW_026112893.1, forward strand.
TATGAGAATTTTTTGTTTAATGGATTGAATCTAAAATTTTAGAGATAGTATATCAGAATGATGGAAATGGTAGATACTTAGTTTATCTCTCCACTAATCCAAAGAATAACATCCTTAAATATTTGGTTAGAGCGAATATCAAACTCATACTATAAATTGCAATGTAAGATATGCAGTATTTAAAATAGAAACGTGTTTTAAGATGCGTGTTTTCTGCTCTATAATTATGTCCCTATTGAAATCAGCAACATCAAAATCTCCAACAATGAGAGCCGCAACATCAGATGTTGTACAAATATATGCCTGTTTGGCATACTTATGCCTGTTTGTTTCTGCTTTTTTTAATAATTATTTATTTTGCCTTTTTAATAATAAACAACAATCTTTATAGTCGCTAAATGTTTTCAAGATATCATACACTCTTGCAAAAAACACCCAAACAATTTTTTATTCAGAAGAAAACACACGTTTCAAGATATAAGAAATGTAATCTTATAAAACAACAAAATTTATAGTCACTAAATCTTTTCAAGATACCCTACACTTGTGAAAACCACCTAAAACGTCTTTTGTTCAGAAGAAAACACACTTTTCAAGACATAAGAAACGTAATCTTAGAAAAAAAACAAACTTTATAGTCACTAAATCTTTTCAAGATACCCTACAGTCTTGTAAAAACCACCCAAACCATTTTTTGTTGAGAAGAAAACACACTTTTCAAGCTATAAGAAACGTAATCTTAGAAAACAAATCTTTATAGTCACTAAATCTTTTCATGGTACCCTACACTCTTGTAAAAACCACCCAACCAATTTTTGTTCAGAAGAAAACACACTTTTCAAGATATAAAAAACGTAATCTTAGAAAACAACAAACTTTGTAGTCATTAAATCTTTTCAAGATACCCTACACTCTTGTAAAAACCACCCAAACAATTTTTTGTTCAGAAGAAAATACACTTTTCAAGATATAAGAAGTGTAATCTTAGAAAACAATAAACTTTATAGTCACTAAATCTTTTCAAGATACCCTACACTCTTGAAAAAACCACTCAAACAATTTTTTGTTAAGAAGAAACACACTTTTCAAGATATAAGAAACGTAATCTTGGAAAACAACAGACTTTATAGTCACTAAATCTTTTCAAGATACCCTACACTCTTGTAAAAACGACCCAAACAATTTTTTGTTTAGAAGAAAACATTCTCTTCAAGATATAAGAAACGTAATCTTTTAAAGTACCCTACTATCTTGTAAAAACCACCCAAACATTAATTGTTATGAATATTTTCAAGATACTCTACACTCTTGTAAAAACCACCCAACACAATTTCTTGTTCAGAAGAAAACCCACTTTTCAAGAAATAAACTTTTATCTTATAGAAACAAACTTTACTTTGCATTGCATTGAGGTAACGTTAACCTTTCTTGCTTCTAAAGTTAACCGTGAGCTATGCTAAAGGATCCAATGAAACTACTCAGGTGAAATCAAACATATTACAAACTAAAATATGAAAAATAAATTACTCCAAGGTTAAATATAAGCTTGTACTTGTCCTCCACCCGGAACAACAGTTGTCATCTCCGTATCTTCTTCTTTCCGGGTCAATCTCATACTCCAACGGTGAATGCAATAACGAATGACAAACAACACAATCACGATAATCGTAACCATGGTAACCGGAATAATCCATTTTCCAAAACCTTTTTCTCCTGAATTTTTTCTTCTGGTTTCCCAAAATATCTATCGTGTGTTTTTGGCACATATGTTGGACTGATATCCATAGAAAGTTGGAGAGGACAGGGAGGGGGATAGTGGAGTAAAGAGAGAGATGACAGGGAGACAATCAGTATATGAGAATTTTTTGTTTAATGGATTGAATCTAAAATTTTAGAGATAGTATATCAGAATGATGGAAATGGTAGATACTTAGTTTATCTCTCCACTAATCCAAAGAATAACATCCTTAAATATTTGGTTAGAGCGAATATCAAACTCATACTATAAATTGCAATGTAAGATATGCAGTATTTAAAATAGAAACGTGTTTTAAGATGCGTGTTTTCTGCTCTATAATTATGTCCCTATTGAAATCAGCAACATCAAAATCTCCAACAATGAGAGCCGTAACATCAGATGTTGCACAAATATATGCCTGTTTGGCATACTTATGCCTGTTTGTTTCTGCTTTTTTAATAATTATTTATTTTGCCTTTTTAATAATAAACAACAATCTTTATAGTCGCTAAATGTTTTCAAGATACCATACACTCTTGCAAAAAACACCCAAACAATTTTTTATTCAGAAGAAAACACACGTTTCAAGATATAAGAAATGTAATCTTATAAAACAACAAAATTTATAGTCACTAAATCTTTTCAAGATACCCTACACTTGTAAAAACCACCTAAAACATCTTTTGTTCAGAAGAAAACACACTTTTCAAGACATAAGAAACGTAATCTTAGAAAAAAACAAACTTTATAGTCACTAAATCTTTTCAAGATACCCTACAGTCTTGTAAAAACCACCCAAACCATTTTTTGTTGAGAAGAAAACACACTTTTCAAGATATAAGAAACGTAATCTTAGAAAACAAATCTTTATAGTCACTAAATCTTTTCATGGTACCCTACACTCTTGTAAAAGCCCCCAACCAATTTTTGTTCAGAAGAAAACACACTTTTCAAGATATAAAAAACGTAATCTTAGAAAACAATAAACTTTGTAGTCATTAAATCTTTTCAAGATACCCTACACTCTTGTAAAAACCCCCAAACAATTTTTGTTCAGAAGAAAATACACTTTTCAAGATATAAGAAGTGTAATCTTAGAAAACAATAAACTTTATAGTCACTAAATCTTTTCAAGATACCCTACACTCTTGAAAAAACCACTCAAACAATTTTTTGTTAAGAAGAAACACACTTTTCAAGATATAAGAAACGCAATCTTGGAAAACAACAGACTTTATAGTCACTAAATCTTTTCAAGATACCCTACACTCTTGTAAAAACGACCCAAACAATTTTTGTTTAGAAGAAAACATTCTCTTCAAGATATAAGAAACGTAATCTTTTAAAGGTACCCTACTATCTTGTAAAAACCACCCAAACATTAATTGTTATGAATATTTTCAAGATACTCTACACTCTTGTAAAAACCACCCAACACAATTTCTTGTTCAGAAGAAAACCCACTTTTCAAGAAATAAACTTTTATCTTATAGAAACAAACTTTACTTTGCATTGCATTGAGGTAACGTTAACCTTTCTTGCTTCTAAAGTTAACCGTGAGCTATGCTAAAGGATCCATTGAAACTACTCAGGTGAAATCAAACATATTACAAACTAAAATATGAAAAATAAATTACTCCAAGGTTAAATATAAGCTTGTACTTGTCCTCCACCCGGAACAACAGTTGTCATCTCCGTATCTTCTTCTTTCGGGTCAATCTCATACTCCAACGGTGAATGCAATAACGAATGACAAACAACACAATCACGATAATCGTAACCATGGTAACCGGAATAATCCATTTTCCAAAACCTTTTTCTCCTGAATTTTTTCTTCTGGTTTCCCAAAATATCTATCGTGTGTTTTTGGCACATATGTTGGACTGATATCCATAGAAAGTTGGAGAGGACAGGGAGGGGGATAGTGGAGTAAAGAGAGAGATGACAGGGAGACAATCAGTATATGAGAATTTTTTGTTTAATGGATTGAATCTAAAATTTTAGAGATAGTATATCAGAATGATGGAAATGGTAGATACTTAGTTTATCTCTCCACTAATCCAAAGAATAACATCCTTAAATATTTGGTTAGAGAGAATATCAAACTCATACTATAAATTGCAATGTAAGATATGCAGTATTTAAAATAGAAACGTGTTTTAAGATGCGTGTTTTCTGCTCTATAATTATGTCCCTATTGAAATCAGCAACATCAAAATCTCCAACAATGAGAGCCGTAACATCAGATGTTGCACAAATATATGCCTGTTTGGCATACTTATGCCTGTTTGTTTCTGCTTTTTTTAATAATTATTTATTTTGCCTTTTTAATAATAAACAACAATCTTTATAGTCGCTAAATGTTTTCAAGATACCATACACTCTTGCAAAAAACACCCAAACAATTTTTTATTCAGAAGAAAAACACACGTTTCAAGATATAAGAAATGTAATCTTATAAAACAACAAAATTTATAGTCACTAAATCTTTTCAAGATACCCTACACTTGTAAAAACCACCTAAAACATCTTTTGTTCAGAAGAAAACACACTTTTCAAGACATAAGAAACGTAATCTTAGAAAAAAACAAACTTTATAGTCACTAAATCTTTTCAAGATACCCTACAGTCTTGTAAAAACCACCCAAACCATTTTTTGTTGAGAAGAAAACACACTTTTCAAGATATAAGAAACGTAATCTTAGAAAACAAATCTTTATAGTCACTAAATCTTTTCATGGTACCCTACACTCTTGTAAAAACCACCCAACCAATTTTTGTTCAGAAGAAAACACACTTTTCAAGATATAAAAAACGTAATCTTAGAAAACAATAAACTTTGTAGTCATTAAATCTTTTCAAGATAACCTACACTCTTGTAAAAACCCCCCAAACAATTTTTTGTTCAGAAGAAAATACACTTTTCAAGATATAAGAAGTGTAATCTTAGAAAACAATAAACTTTATAGTCACTAAATCTTTTCAAGATACCCTACACTCTTGAAAAAACCACTCAAACAATTTTTTGTTGAGAAGAAAACACACTTTTCAAGATATAAGAAACGTAATCTTGGAAAACAACAGACTTTATAGTCACTAAATCTTTTCAAGATACCCTACACTCTTGTAAAAACGACCCAAACAATTTTTTGTTTAGAAGAAAACATTCTCTTCAAGATATAAGAAACGTAATCTTTTAAAGGTACCCTACTATCTTGTAAAAACCACCCAAACATTAATTGTTATGAATATTTTCAAGATACTCTACACTCTTGTAAAAACCACCCAACACAATTTCTTGTTCAGAAGAAAACCCACTTTTCAAGAAATAAACTTTTATCTTATAGAAACAAACTTTACTTTGCATTGCATTGAGGTAACGTTAACCTTTCTTGCTTCTAAAGTTAACCGTGAGCTATGCTAAAGGATCCATTAAAACTACTCAGGTGAAATCAAACATATTACAAACTAAAATATGAAAAATAAATTACTCCAAGGTTAAATATAAGCTTGTACTTGTCCTCCACCGGAACAACAGTTGTCATCTCCGTATCTTCTTCTTTCCGGGTCAATCTCATACTCCAACGGTGAATGCAATAACGAATGACAAACAACACAATCACGATAATCGTAACCATGGTAACCGGAATAATCCATTTTCCAAAACCTTTTTCTCCTGAATTTTTTCTTCTGGTTTCCCAAAATATCTATCGTGTGTTTTTGGCGCATATGTTGGACTGATATCCATAGAAAGTTGGAGAGGACAGGGAGGGGGATAGTGGAGTAAAGAGAGAGATGACAGGGAGACAATCAGTATATGAGAATTTTTGTTTAATGGATTGAATCTAAAATTTAGAGATAGTATATCAGAATGATGGAAATGGTAGATACTTAGTTTATCTCTCCACTAATCCAAAGAATAACATCCTTAAATATTTGGTTAGAGCGAATATCAAACTCATACTATAAATTGCAATGTAAGATATGCAGTATTTAAAATAGAAACGTGTTTTAAGATGCGTGTTTTCTGCTCTATAATTATGTCCCTATTGAAATCAGCAACATCAAAATCTCCAACAATGAGAGCCGTAACATCAGATGTTGTACAAATATATGCCTGTTTGGCATACTTATGCCTGTTTGTTTCTGCTTTTTTTAATAATTATTTATTGCCTTTTTAATAAAACAACAATCTTTATAGTCGCTAAATGTTTTCAAGATACCATACACTCTTGCAAAAAACACCCAAACAATTTTTTATTCAGAAGAAAACACACGTTTCAAGATATAAGAAATGTAATCTTATAAAACAACAAAATTTATAGTCACTAATCTTTTCAAGATACCCTACACTTGTAAAAACCACCTAAAACATCTTTTGTTCAGAAGAAAACACACTTTTCAAGACATAAGAAACGTAATCTTAGAAAAAAAACAAACTTTATAGTCACTAAATCTTTTCAAGATACCCTACAGTCTTGTAAAAACCACCCAAACCATTTTTTGTTGAGAAGAAAACACACTTTTCAAGATATAAGAAACGTAATCTTAGAAAACAAATCTTTATAGTCACTAAATCTTTTCATGGTACCCTACACTCTTGTAAAAACCACCCAACCAATTTTTGTTCAGAAGAAAAACACACTTTCAAGATATAAAAAACGTAATCTTAGAAAACAACAAACTTTGTAGTCATTAAATCTTTTCAAGATACCCTACACTCTTGTAAAAACCACCCAAACAATTTTTTGTTCAGAAGAAAATACACTTTTCAAGATATAAGAAGTGTAATCTTAGAAAACAATAAACTTTATAGTCACTAAATCTTTTCAAGATACCCTACACTCTTGAAAAAACCACTCAAACAATTTTTTGTTAAGAAGAAACACTTTTCAAGATATAAGAAACGTAATCTTGGAAAACAACAGACTTTATAGTCACTAAATCTTTTCAAGATACCCTACACTCTTGTAAAAACGACCCAAACAATTTTTTGTTTAGAAGAAAACATTCTCTTCAAGATATAAGAAACGTAATCTTTTAAAGGTACCCTACTATCTTGTAAAAACCACCCAAACATTAATTGTTATGAATATTTTCAAGATACTCTACACTCTTGTAAAAACCACCCAACACAATTTCTTGTTCAGAAGAAAACCCACTTTTCAAGAAATAAACTTTTATCTTATAGAAACAAACTTTACTTTGCATTGCATTGAGGTAACGTTAACCTTTCTTGCTTCTAAAGTTAACCGTGAGCTATGCTAAAGGATCCATTGAAACTACTCAGGTGAAATCAAACATATTACAAACTAAAATATGAAAAATAAATTACTCCAAGGTTAAATATAAGCTTGTACTTGTCCTCCACCCGGAACAACAGTTGTCATCTCCGTATCTTCTTCTTTCCGGGTCAATCTCATACTCCAACGGTGAATGCAATAACGAATGACAAACAACACAATCACGATAATCGTAACCATGGTAACCGGAATAATCCATTTTCCAAAACCTTTTTCTCCTGAATTTTTTCTTCTGGTTTCCCAAAATATCTATCGTGTGTTTTTGGCACATATGTTGGACTGATATCCATAGAAAGTTGGAGAGGACAGGGAGGGGGATAGTGGAGTAAAGAGAGAGATGACAGGGAGACAATCAGTATATGAGAATTTTTGTTTAATGGATTGAATCTAAAATTTTAGAGATAGTATATCAGAATGATGGAAATGGTAGATACTTAGTTTATCTCTCCACTAATCCAAAGAATAACATCCTTAAATATTTGGTTAGAGCGAATATCAAACTCATACTATAAATTGCAATGTAAGATATGCAGTATTTAAAATAGAAACGTGTTTTAAGATGCGTGTTTTCTGCTCTATAATTATGTCCCTATTGAAATCAGCAACATCAAAATCTCCAACAATGAGAGCCGTAACATCAGATGTTGCACAAATATATGCCTGTTTGGCATACTTATGCCTGTTTGTTTCTGCTTTTTTTAATAATTATTTATTTTGCCTTTTTAATAATAAACAACAATCTTTATAGTCGCTAAATGTTTTCAAGATACCATACACTCTTGCAAAAAACACCCAAACAATTTTTTATTCAGAAGAAAACACACGTTTCAAGATATAAGAAATGTAATCTTATAAAACAACAAATTTATAGTCACTAAATCTTTTCAAGATACCCTACACTTGTAAAAACCACCTAAAACATCTTTTGTTCAGAAGAAAACACACTTTTCAAGACATAAGAAACGTAATCTTAGAAAAAAACAAACTTTATAGTCACTAAATCTTTTCAAGATACCCTACAGTCTTGTAAAAACCACCCAAACCATTTTTTGTTGAGAAGAAAACACACTTTTCAAGATATAAGAAACGTAATCTTAGAAAACAAATCTTTATAGTCACTAAATCTTTTCATGGTACCCTACACTCTTGTAAAAGCACCCAACCAATTTTTGTTCAGAAGAAAACACACTTTTCAAGATATAAAAAACGTAATCTTAGAAAACAACAAACTTTGTAGTCATTAAATCTTTTCAAGATACCCTACACTCTTGTAAAAACCCCCCAAACAATTTTTGTTCAGAAGAAATACACTTTTCAAGATATAAGAAGTGTAATCTTAGAACAATAAACACTTTATAGTCACTAAATCTTTTCAAGATACCCTACACTCTTGAAAAACCACTCAAACAATTTTTTGTAAGAAGAAACACACTTTTCAAGATATAAGAAACGTAATCTTGGAAAACAACAGACTTTATAGTCACTAAATCTTTTCAAGATACCCTACACTCTTGTAAAAACGACCCAAACAATTTTTGTTTAGAAGAAAACATTCTCTTCAAGATATAAGAAACGTAATCTTTTAAAGGTACCCTACTATCTTGTAAAAACCACCCAAACATTAATTGTTATGAATATTTTCAAGATACTCTACACTCTTGTAAAAACCACCCAACACAATTTCTTGTTCAGAAGAAAACCCACTTTTCAAGAAATAAACTTTTATCTTATAGAAACAAACTTTACTTTGCATTGCATTGAGGTAACGTTAACCTTTCTTGCTTCTAAAGTTAACCGTGAGCTATGCTAAAGGATCCATTGAAACTACTCAGGTGAAATCAAACATATTACAAACTAAAATATGAAAAATAAATTACTCCAAGGTTAAATATAAGCTTGTACTTGTCCTCCACCCGGAACAACAGTTGTCATCTCCGTATCTTCTTCTTTCCGGGTCAATCTCATACTCCAACGGTGAATGCAATAACGAATGACAAACAACACAATCACGATAATCGTAACCATGGTAACCGGAATAATCCATTTTCCAAAACCTTTTTCTCCTGAATTTTTTCTTCTGGTTTCCCAAAATATCTATCGTGTGTTTTGGCATATGTTGGACTGATATCCATAGAAAGTTGGAGAGGACAGGGAGGGGGATAGTGGAGTAAAGAGAGAGATGACAGGGAGACAATCAGTATATGAGAATTTTTTGTTTAATGGATTGAATCTAAAATTTTAGAGATAGTATATCAGAATGATGGAAATGGTAGATACTTAGTTTATCTCTCCACTAATCCAAAGAATAACATCCTTAATATTTGGTTAGAGAGAATATCAAACTCATACTATAAATTGCAATGTAAGATATGCAGTATTTAAAATAGAAACGTGTTTTAAGATGCGTGTTTTCTGCTCTATAATTATGTCCCTATTGAAATCAGCAACATCAAAATCTCCAACAATGAGAGCCGTAACATCAGATGTTGCACAAATATATGCCTGTTTGGCATACTTATGCCTTTTGTTTCTGCTTTTTTTAATAATTATTTATTTTGCCTTTTTAATAATAAACAACAATCTTTATAGTCGCTAAATGTTTTCAAGATACCATACACTCTTGCAAAAAACACCCAAACAATTTTTTATTCAGAAGAAACACACGTTTCAAGATATAAGAAATGTAATCTTATAAAACCAAAATTTATAGTCACTAAATCTTTTCAAGATACCCTACACTTGTAAAAACCACCTAAAACTTTTGTGTTCAGAAGAAAACACACTTTTCAAGACATAAGAAACGTAATCTTAGAAAAAAACAAACTTTATAGTCACTAAATCTTTTCAAGATACCCTACAGTCTTGTAAAACCACCCAAACCATTTTTTGTTGAGAAGAAAACACACTTTTCAAGATATAAGAAACGTAATCTTAGAAAACAAATCTTTATAGTCACTAAATCTTTTCATGGTACCCTACACTCTTGTAAAAACCCCCAACCAATTTTTGTTCAGAAGAAAACCAAGAAGTCAAACCCACACCCAGACAACCAAACACAAACCCACTAAAACAAAAAGAGCAACGACCAAACTACACAACAAACCGCAACGAACAAAAACCGAAATAAGAAAAAAAAGCATAAAAAAACAAAACAAAAACAGCCAGGCTGTAAAACACCAAAAACAAGCAACCAAAGAAAGAAAAAACATAAAAAACGAAAAACACAAAAAAACACAACAACCACAGACGAAACAACGAAAGAAACAACCAACAGGAACCACACTTTTCAAGATATAAAAACGTAATCTTAGAAAACAACAAACTTTGTAGTCATTAAATCTTTTCAAGATAACCTACACTCTTGTAAAAACCCCCAAACAATTTTTTGTTCAGAAGAAAATACACTTTTCAAGATATAAGAAGTGTAATCTTAGAAAACAATAAACTTTATAGTCACTAAATCTTTTCAAGATACCCTACACTCTTGAAAAAACCACTCAAACATTTTTTTGTTAAGAAGAAACACACTTTTCAAGATATAAGAAACGTAATCTTGGAAAACAACAGACTTTATAGTCACTAAATCTTTTCAAGATACCCTACACTCTTGTAAAAACGACCCAAACAATTTTTTGTTTAGAAGAAAACATTCTCTTCAAGATATAAGAAACGTAATCTTTTAAAGGTACCCTACTATCTTGTAAAAACACCCAAACATTAATTGTTATGAATATTTTCAAGATACTCTACACTCTTGTAAAAACACCCAACACAATTTCTTGTTCAGAAGAAAACCCACTTTTCAAGAAATAAACTTTTATCTTATAGAAACAAACTTTACTTTGCATTGCATTGAGGTAACGTTAACCTTTCTTGCTTCTAAAGTTAACCGTGAGCTATGCTAAAGGATCCATTGAAACTACTCAGGTGAAATCAAACATATTACAAACTAAAATATGAAAAATAAATTACTCCAAGGTTAAATATAAGCTTGTACTTGTCCTCCACCCGGAACAACAGTTGTCATCTCCGTATCTTCTTCTTTCCGGGTCAATCTCATACTCCAACGGTGAATGCAATACGAATGACAAACAACACAATCACGATAATCGTAACCATGGTAACCGGAATAATCCATTTCCAAAACCTTTTTCTCCTGAATTTTTTCTTCTGGTTTCCCAAAATATCTATCGTGTGTTTTTGGCGCATATGTTGGACTGATATCCATAGAAAGTTGGAGAGGACAGGGAGGGGGATAGTGGAGTAAAGAGAGAGATGACAGGGAGACAATCAGTATATGAGAATTTTTTGTTTAATGGATTGAATCTAAAATTTTAGAGATAGTATATCAGAATGATGGAAATGGTAGATACTTAGTTTATCTCTCCACTAATCCAAAGAATAACATCCTTAAATATTTGTTTAGAGAGAATATCAAACTCATACTATAAATTGCAATGTAAGATATGCAGTATTTAAAATAGAAACGTGTTTTAAGATGCGTGTTTTCTGCTCTATAATTATGTCCCTATTGAAATCAGCAACATCAAAATCTCCAACAATGAGAGCCGTAACATCAGATGTTGCACAAATATATGCCTGTTTGGCATACTTATGCCTGTTTGTTTCTGCTTTTTTTAATAATTATTTATTTTGCCTTTTTAATAATAAACAACATCTTTATAGTCGCTAAATGTTTTCAAGATACCATACACTCTTGCAAAAAACACCCAAACAATTTTTTTCAGAAGAAAACACGTTTCAAGATATAAGAAATGTAATCTTATAAAACAACAAAATTTATAGTCACTAAATCTTTTCAAGATACCCTACACTTGTAAAAACCACCTAAAACATCTTTTGTTCAGAAAACACACTTTTCAAGACATAAGAACGTAATCTTAGAAAAAACAAACTTTATAGTCACTAAATCTTTTCAAGATACCCTACAGTCTTGTAAAAACCACCCAAACCATTTTTTGTTGAGAAGAAACACACTTTTCAAGATATAAGAAACGTAATCTTAGAAAACAAATCTTTATAGTCACTAAATCTTTTCATGGTACCCTACACTCTTGTAAAAACACCCAACCAATTTTTGTTCAGAAGAAAACACACTTTTCAAGATATAAAAAACGTAATCTTAGAAACAACAAACTTTGTAGTCATTAAATCTTTTCAAGATACCCTACACTCTTGTAAAACCACCCAAACATTTTTTGTTCAGAAGAATACACTTTTCAAGATATAAGAAGTGTAATCTTAGAAAACAATAAACTTTATAGTCACTAAATCTTTTCAAGATACCCTACACTCTTGAAAAACCACTCAAACAATTTTTGTTAAGAAGAAACACACTTTCAAGATATAAGAAACGTAATCTTGGAAAACAACAGACTTTATAGTCACTAAATCTTTTCAAGATACCCTACACTCTTGTAAAAACGACCCAAACAATTTTTTTTAGAAGAAAACATTCTCTTCAAGATATAAGAACGTAATCTTTTAAACGTACCCTACTATCTTGTAAAAACCACCCAACATTAATTGTTATGAATATTTTTAAGATACTCTACACTCTTGTAAAAACCACCCAACACAATTTCTTGTTCAGAAGAAAACCCACTTTTCAAGAAATAAACTTTTATCTTATAGAAACAAACTTTACTTTGCATTGCATTGAGGTAACGTTAACCTTTCTTGCTTCTAAAGTTAACCGTGAGCTATGCTAAAGGATCCATTGAAACTACTCAGGTGAAATCAAACATATTACAAACTAAAATATGAAAAATAAATTACTCCAAGGTTAAATATAAGCTTGTACTTGTCCTCCACCCGGAACAACAGTTGTCATCTCCGTATCTTCTTCTTTCCGGGTCAATCTCATACTCCAACGGTGAATGCAATAACGAATGACAAACAACACAATCACGATAATCGTAACCATGGTAACCGGAATAATCCATTTTCCAAAACCTTTTTCTCCTGAATTTTTTCTTCTGGTTTCCCAAAATATCTATCGTGTGTTTTTGGCGCATATGTTGGACTGATATCCATAGAAAGTTGGAGAGGACAGGGAGGGGATAGTGGAGTAAAGAGAGAGATGACAGGGAGACAATCAGTATATGAGAATTTTTTTTTTAATGGATTGAATCTAAAATTTTAGAGATAGTATATCAGAATGATGGAAATGGTAGATACTTAGTTTATCTCTCCACTAATCCAAAGAATAACATCCTTAAATATTTGGTTAGAGAGAATATCAAACTCATACTATAAATTGCAATGTAAGATATGCAGTATTTAAAATAGAAACGTGTTTTAAGATGCGTGTTTTCTGCTCTATAATTATGTCCCTATTGAAATCAGCAACATCAAAATCTCCAACAATGAGAGCCGTAACATCAGATGTTCACAAATATATGCCTGTTTGGCATACTATGCCTTTGTGTTTCTTTCTGCTTTTTTTAATAATTATTTATTTTGCCTTTTTAATAATAAACAACAATCTTTATAGTCGCTAAATGTTTTCAAGATACCATACACTCTTGCAAAAAACACCCAAACAATTTTTTATTCAGAAGAAAACACACGTTTCAAGATATAAGAAATGTAATCTTATAAACAACAAATTTATAGTCACTAAATCTTTTCAAGATACCTACACTTGTAAAAACCACCTAAAACATCTTTTGTTCAGAAGAAAACACACTTTTCAAGACATAAGAAACGTAATCTTAGAAAAAACAAACTTTATAGTCACTAAATCTTTTCAAGATACCCTACAGTCTTGTAAAAACCACCCAAACCATTTTTTGTTGAGAAGAAAACACACTTTTCAAGATATAAGAAACGTAATCTTAGAAAACAAATCTTTATAGTCACTAAATCTTTTCATGGTACCCTACACTCTTGTAAAAACCACCCAACCAATTTTTGTTCAGAAGAAAACACACTTTTCAAGATATAAAAAACGTAATCTTAGAAAACAACAAACTTTGTAGTCATTAAATCTTTTCAAGATACCCTACACTCTTGTAAAAACCACCCAAACAAATTTTTGTTCAGAAGAAAATACACTTTTCAAGATATAAGAAGTGTAATCTTAGAAAACAATAAACTTTATAGTCACTAAATCTTTTCAAGATACCCTACACTCTTGAAAAACCACTCAAACAATTTTTTGTTAAGAAGAAACACACTTTTCAAGATATAAGAAACGTAATCTTGGAAAACAACAGACTTTATAGTCACTAAATCTTTTCAAGATACCCTACACTCTTGTAAAAACGACCCAAACAATTTTTTGTTTAGAAGAAAACATTCTCTTCAAGATATAAGAAACGTAATCTTTAAAGGTACCCTACTATCTTGTAAAAACCACCCAAACATTATTGTTATGAATATTTTCAAGATACTCTACACTCTTGTAAAACCACCCAACACAATTTCTTGTTCAGAAGAAAACCCACTTTTCAAGAAATAAACTTTTATCTTATAGAAACAAACTTTACTTTGCATTGCATTGAGGTAACGTTAACCTTTCTTGCTTCTAAAGTTAACCGTGAGCTATGCTAAAGGATCCAATGAAACTACTCAGGTGAAATCAAACATATTACAAACTAAAATATGAAAAATAAATTACTCCAAGGTTAAATAAGCTTGTACTTGTCCTCCACCCGAACAACAGTTGTCATCTCCGTATCTTCTTCTTTCCGGGTCAATCTCATACTCCAACGGTGAATGCAATAACGAATGACAAACAACACAATCACGATAATCGTAACCATGGTAACCGGAATAATCCATTTTCCAAAACCTTTTTCTCCTGAATTTTTTCTTCTGGTTTCCCAAAATATCTATCGTGTGTTTTTGGCGCATATGTGGACTGATATCCATAGAAAGTTGGAGAGGACAGGGAGGGGGATAGTGGAGTAAAGAGAGAGATGACAGGGAGACAATCAGTATATGAGAATTTTTTGTTTAATGGATTGAATCTAAAATTTTAGAGATAGTATATCAGAATGATGGAAATGGTAGATACTTAGTTTATCTCTCCACTAATCCAAAGAATAACATCCTTAAATATTTGGTTAGAGCGAATATCAAACTCATACTATAAATTGCAATGTAAGATATGCAGTATTTAAAATAGAAACGTGTTTTAAGATGCGTGTTTTCTGCTCTATAATTATGTCCCTATTGAAATCAGCACACATCAAAATCTCCAACAATGAGAGCCGTAACATCAGATGTTGCACAAATATATGCCTGTTTGGCATACTTATGCCTGTTTGTTTCTGCTTTTTTTAATAATTATTTATTTTGCCTTTTTAATAATAAACAACAATCTTTATAGTCGCTAAATGTTTTCAAGATACCATACACTCTTGCAAAAAACACCCAAACAATTTTTTATTCAGAAGAAAACACACGTTTCAAGATATAAGAAATGTAATCTTATAAAAACAACAAAATTTATAGTCACTAAATCTTTTCAAGATACCCTACACTTGTAAAAACCACCTAAAACATTTTTGTTCAGAAGAACACACTTTTCAAGACATAAGAAACGTAATCTTAGAAAAAAACAAACTTTATAGTCACTAAATCTTTTCAAGATACCCTACAGTCTTGTAAAAACCACCCAAACCATTTTTTGTTGAGAAGAAACACACTTTTCAAGATATAAGAAACGTAATCTTAGAAAACAAATCTTTATAGTCACTAAATCTTTTCATGGTACCCTACACTCTTGTAAAAACCACCCAACCAATTTTTGTTCAGAAGAAAACACACTTTTCAAGATATAAAAAACGTAATCTTAGAAAACAACAAACTTTGTAGTCATTAAATCTTTTCAAGATACCCTACACTCTTGTAAAACCACCCAAACATTTTTTGTTCAGAAGAAAATACACTTTTCAAGATATAAGAAGTGTAATCTTAGAAAACAATAAACTTTATAGTCACTAAATCTTTTCAAGATACCCTACACTCTTGAAAAAACCACCACTCAACAATTTTTGTTAAGAAGAAACACACTTTTCAAGATATAAGAAACGTAATCTTGGAAAACAACAGACTTTATAGTCACTAAATCTTTTCAAGATACCCTACACTCTTGTAAAACCGACCCAAACAATTTTTTGTTTAGAAGAAAACATTCTCTTCAAGATATAAGAAACGTAATCTTTTAAAGGTACCCTACTATCTTGTAAAAACCACCCAAACATTAATTGTTATGAATATTTTCAAGATACTCTACACTCTTGTAAAAACCACCCAACACAATTTCTTGTTCAGAAGAAACCCACTTTTCAAGAAATAAACTTTTATCTTATAGAAACAAACTTTACTTTGCATTGCATTGAGGTAACGTTAACCTTTCTTGCTTCTAAAGTTAACCGTGAGCTATGCTAAAGGATCCATTGAAACTACTCAGGTGAAATCAAACATATTACAAACTAAAATATGAAAAAAAATTACTCCAAGGTTAAATATAAGCTTGTACTTGTCCTCCACCCGGAACAACAGTTGTCATCTCCGTATCTTCTTCTTTCCGGGTCAATCTCATACTCCAACGGTGAATGCAATAACGAATGACAAACAACACAATCACGATAATCGTAACCATGGTAACCGGAATAATCCATTTTCCAAAACCTTTTCTCCTGAATTTTTTCTTCTGGTTTCCCAAAATATCTATCGTGTGTTTTTGGCGCATATGTTGGACTGATATCCATAGAAAGTTGGAGAGGACAGGAGGGGGATAGTGGAGTAAAGAGAGAGATGACAGGGAGACAATCAGTATATGAGAATTTTTTGTTTAATGGATTGAATCTAAATTTTAGAGATAGTATATCAGAATGATGGAAATGGTAGATACTTAGTTTATCTCTCCACTAATCCAAAGAATAACATCCTTAAATATTTGGTTAGAGCGAATATCAAACTCATACTATAAATTGCAATGTAAGATATGCAGTATTTAAAATAGAACGTGTTTTAAGATGCGTGTTTTCTGCTCTATAATTATGTCCCTATTGAAATCAGCAACATCAAAATCTCCAACAATGAGAGCCGCAACATCAGATGTTGTACAAATATATGCCTGTTTGGCATACTTATGCCTGTTTGTTTCTGCTTTTTTTAATAATTATTT